>NC_029787.2:129693893-129712957 GCF_000816755.2 Arachis ipaensis | reverse complement strand
AATATTCAATACCTAACCATGTTTTAAATTTTCAATAAATGATGTATATAAAAAGAAATACCAAAATAAAAAAATTATATAATATAAAATAGGATAAAAAACGTAAATAAGTCAAAGGAGCTGCGAAATTACGCAAATCCGCCAAACTGAAAATTGTTTTACGAATGAGCCAAAGCACATTACTATATAATTTGGTTAGGTAGCTCGAATATTGATGGTATGTGGAGTATTTCTTTAATGTCTTAAGTCATTAGAACATTACAAATTTAATAGTACTTCTAATATTTTTTAAGCCATTTTTTAAATTATTTTGCATAGAATAAAATATTTTTTTGTGGTATAATTTAAATAAATTTATTAAAAAATATTCATGATAATTTTTTAATAAAATTATTTAAATTATATGATGAGATATTACATGATTCGAATTACGCATGTGGAAGTTCGAATCACTCTGATTCAAATTATATGGTGAGCAATTCGAATTCTATACAATACTCTTCTGCCCATTCTTGATAGCTAATGAATATTTTTTAATAAATTTATTTAAATTATATCTCAAAAAAAATATTTTATTCTATGCAAAATAATTTTAAAAATGGCTTAAAAAATTTTAGAAGTACTATAAAAATATGTAATGTCCGACATTAAAGAAATACTCTACATAGTCACTAATAATTTAGAAATTAAAGAAAAAATATTTTTATCATGTATTTACCTAAATCACTAAAATATTACAAACTTATAGTACTCATAACATCTTTTAAGCCATTTTTTAAAATTATTTTGTATAGAATAAAATATATTTTTTAATTATTTTGTATGGAATAAAATATTTTCTTTCATTTCTAAATTATTATTGACTATGTAGAATATTTTATTTAAAATTTGAGTACATTCATGTATTTACCTAAGTTATTAGAACATTACAAATTTTTATAGTACTTTTTTAATAAATTATTAATTTTTTAACAGCATAATTCGAATTACTATTCAAGGCAAATTTTGACTAATTCGAACTAACTAGGTTCGAATTACTTGCTGAAGCGTCCAAACGTATAATTCGAACTCACCTAGTTCGAATTACTCTCAATCCTAGTTCAAACCAACTAGGTTCGAATTTTATGCATCACTTGTTCCATCAATATTCGAGCTACCTTAGTTCGAATTATGTGTTTTTGTAGTTCGAATCAACCTGGTTCGAATTATATAATAATGTATTTTAGCTCATTTGTGAATCAATTTTCAATTTGGCGGATTTGCGTAATTTCTCACTCCCTTAGCTTATTTACATTTTTTACCCTATAAAATACATATTAAAAATAAATTATAGAGCAATTTTAAGGTGAAAACCATTTGATTTAACTAGGAAAGGGTAAAGGGAGACTAGTTGAATTTTGGGTTGAACCGTGGAGCAGAAGGCGTTAGGCATGTCTCGGGAGTGGTGACGCGTTGGTTACAAGGTGGGTGCCAGGCAAAGAGGAATCCTTCCTTGTAAAGTAATAAGTAAGCAAAAGACGGTAGCTTAATGGTGGTGAAGGTTCATTTCTCTCAATTGAGACACTGTTTACTACCAGAAAGAAACAGGGTTCCCTTTCTGCATCGGGATTTGGGATCGAGATGTGGGTGTTCTACCTGATCTCGCTTCCGCTCACGACGGGCTTGGTCCTCTTCACCCTCAACTACTTCGCCGCCCCTCACGTCCCTCGCTACGTCCTCTTCACCGTCGCTTACACCTGGTTCTCTTCCCTCTCCATCATCGTCCTCGTCCCCGCTGATATCTGGGCCACCATATCTTCCCGCCATGATATTGCTCCCATTTCCTTCTTCTGGAGCTGGTCTTATTGGAGCACCTTTCTCCTTACCTGGTAATTCATTGCTATTTCTTATTTCATCATTTGCTTTGTGCTTCTTCTCATTTCAATTATTATTATTGCGTCCTGAGCAGGGCCGTCGTGCCCCTTATTCAGGGTTTTGAAGATGCTGGGGACTTCACAGTGTCTCAGCGATTGAAGACTAGTGTCCATGTTAACTTGGTCTTCTATCTAATTGTTGGAACCATTGGCCTCGTAGGACTTGTTCTTCTCATTATGATGCACAAGAAATGGTTTGTTCTTACTATCCTCTTAAACTTGTTATATGAGCCACAAGAAATGAGTGCATTCTAGATTTTTTGTTATATCAAGTTATACCAAGATGGAAATACAGGATTACATATAAGTCACACCTTGTGTGGTTTCTTTAAGGCATGGAAATATGAATGTATGTCCTTTGCCCAATAAGTATGGTTTTACATGATGATCATGGTTGACCAATTAACATGTGATAAGCATTCTTTAGGTTTCAGAAGAAGCTCCATTTTGTTTTTTCAAATATTTTTTTTGATTGGTTTCTATTGAACAGGCATGGAGGTCTTTTGGGATTTGCCATGGCCTGCTCAAATACCTTTGGACTAGTTACAGGTGCATTTCTTCTTGGCTTTGGTCTAAGTGAAATTCCCAAAAGTGTTTGGAGACATGCTGACTGGACAATCCGCCAGAAAGTTCTCTCCCACAAGATTGCCAAAATGGCTGTTGAACTTGATAATGCTCATCAAGAACTTTCAAATGCTATTGTTGTAAGTAGATTGCATGTTGTAAGCAAAGTTTCTCTTGCTATTTCTAAATCTTTTCTGCTTTCCAGTCTACATATTCAAGCTTGAAAATGTTATTAATCTCTTACTTGTAAATAAAATAGTAACCTCTCTGTACTGATTAGTTGAACCTATAGGTCCGTAACCTATATTTAAAACTTGATATGTTATTTCTGTAGGTTGCCCAAGCTACGTCCAACCAGATATCCAAGCGTGATCCATTGAGACCTTACATGGATGTCATTGATAATATGCTAGCCCAATTGGTATTGAGATTTTCATTCCTTGATTAAGTATTCTGATTACCGTTTCACCCATATGTTCTGCTTATAGTAACTGGATCTCTTTCTCTGTATGTTTCCTTCAATTTTCCAGTTTAGGGAAGACCCATCCTTCAAACCACAAGGTGGCCAATTAGGGGAAAATGATATGGACTATGATACTGATGAGAAGTCAATGGCAACACTTAGACGTCATCTTCGGGGAGCTACTGAGGAGTACTACAGATATAAAAGGTAAGCAATTATCAGTTTAGTATTCTAAGTATGTTTATTTGGAAATTTGCTCTTGAATCCTTTACATGCGTTCTATATATTCTTCCAAGGAGGATAAACTAGTAATAGAACATTAGTTGTATGTTTAAAAATAATCTCTTTTAGATTGTACCACACATTACAAATACTTCTACTAGGTTCTTTTTCTTTTTAACCTTATTTGAGTAATCAGTCTTTCAGTTATTGCTCTAGTTGATTGGTTCTACTTGGATGATGAACAGTGTATAGTTTTGCTTCCAAGCTGTATGTGTTAATATGAAAGACCTTCTAGCATTTGCGTTGAAGCGTTCAAAGCTAGAAATTATTCAAATGTATAAAATATTTCAATGTATATATAATCAATTGAAAGCCGTAATTGGTTATTAATCTGTTTTGTTTATTTGTTTCTTCTGGCAGTCAAGTCACAGTGTTGACTGAATTTATTTAGCAGCTTGACTGTTTAGTTGTATCTCTGTTTTCAGTTACATCATTACAACTAGTTCTCCTGGAATTTTCCTTATATGGTTACTTTTGCAGTGAGTATATGACTTATGTACTGGAAGCCCTTGAGTTGGAAGATACGATAAAGAATTACGAACGCTGCAACTCAACCGGATGGTTGTTTTATTTTATTTTATCTCTTTCTTTTATCCACCTAATTATCCTTCTGTAATATTTTAAAGGTTAGTCCTGCTCACCTTGTGCCATTTTACTGCTGTCATTTCAGGAAATATATTTCAAGCTTTAAACCTTCTAGGACTGGCAAGTTAGGATCTCTAGTTGATACTTTAGGTAATTATGAGATTTACTGTTAACATATTTTCTTCCTGTAACTGGAATTTTATTTAGTAATTTGACTAGTAATGTTGATTGTATTAGTTTCCCAAGAGATACCTTGAAAATTTTACACATTTTCCTGGCTTGTAAAAATATGGAATATTTTTATTAGAGTCATTTGGCACAGCCTTCTGAATAAATGGTTGTTTTATTGCAGAATTTTTATGGCGATGCATTTTAAGAAAGCAAGTAGAGAGGGGCTTGGCTGTTGTATTTGGTATCATGTCTGTTGCAATTCTTTTAGCAGAGGCAACTCTTCTACCTAGTGTTGATCTATCTCTTTTTTCAATTCTTATCAAATCCGTTGGAACACAGGAGATGCTTGTGCAGGTAGACTACGACTCAGAGATTAATTGTTTGTGCTAAATGTGGACCTTGAGATGCTGCACATATATTTGAAATCTTTTTTCCACCTTATCAAAAGAAGCTTTTTGGTGAAGATATTTTAAAATATTGAAAATCATGTAACAATCTGAATGTTAGCTTACGATATCTTATATTAACTTCTTTCTAATTGAATATTATCGTGGCTTTGCTTTAATGAAACATTTTCATTTTACCATATTATATTATTATTTGAAATTTGCTTTTTCGAATCACTCTTCAATGTTTCATTCATTTGTTCTAAACTCTAGCTTCTAGCATCAAACACAACTGTATAAACATTACTCAAGTGATTCATGCTGTCAAACATTTGACATAAAGATAATCTTGAGGTTATTAGTACTGTAAATTCAACAGGATGAATGATTTTGTTGGTTTCACTAAAACTACCTAATGGGAGGAGACAGTGAAGCCAGATTTTACATTTCTTGTTTATTCTCTGAAAGGGTGCATGAAATGGCATATCTTAAATATCGTGTACAGGTGTTTGCTTTTGTTCCTCTCATGTACATGTGCATCTGCACATACTACTCCTTGTTCAAAATTGGAATGTTGATGGTTTACTCTTTGACACCCAGACAGACGAGTTCAGTCAACTTGCTTATGATATGCTCGTAAGTTTTGTTTCATTATTATTATTATTGAATATTATTGTTTTCCTTGAATTGCTAGTGATATCTTGTAAGTACTGTTTGTATTCTTTCTTGTTCCAGCATGGTTGCTCGTTATGCACCCCCTATCTCATACAATTTTCTCAATCTCATTCGCCTTGGTTCCGACAAAACAACTGTATTTGAACAGGTAAATATTTTAGCAACGTTTCATGCATTACTGTATACTCTGATGCTCTGATCTATATCTTTCACATATAGTATATCATCACTTCACAGTAACCCCATCACAATTTTCATGGCTGTAGTTCTTAGGTGCTTTACATAGAGTAAGTTCGCTTAAATAGTTTATTTAAATGCTTATGTGAAAGGATTTTTGAAAAAACTTATGAATAAGTTATATTAATATACATCATAACAAAAGTGCTTATTTTGGGAAGGTATAAATCTCAAAAAGCACTAGAAATGACACCTCTTCAGAAACTATAAGCTCTATAGCCAGACAGAACCAAATGTTCACATCAACAACATACCTAAATGGTTTTATCGCTTTTATGTAGATGGGTACTACGTGGAAAATGATATATTCCTCATTTGCATTCAACTAGTTTGTCATTTAAGTTTATTGACCAAAGTATGTTTTATTTAATCCTTTCTTTTATTATCCCAGTTAGATGAATTTTATTTGTCATGTGGCATCTGTTGTGTATTTACAGTATATGATTTTATTCTTTTAATATTAATTTGTCATTAATTAGTCTCATAAGCTAGAGACTGAAATTATTGGCAGCTACATATCAGAACATGTTTGATTCCTTTGGTTCCTATTAATTCATTTATCTGATTTGAAGCATTGTGCTTGACTACAGCGAATGGGTAACATTGATAAGGCTGTCCCTTTCTTTGGAGACAAGTTTAACAGAATCTTTCCACTCATTATGGTTATATACACCCTTTTGGTTGCAAGCAACTTCTTTGACAGAATATTTGATTTTCTGGGAAGTTGGAAGAGGTATATTTTTAAAACAGAAGCTGAAGATATGGATGGTTTTGACCCATCAGGATTAATTATCTTACAGAAAGGTATATTCTTTTTAAACCTCTACTTAGAGTTAATAAAAATGACAAATTGCATCTGAATTAGCAAACTTACCTTGTATTTGGGATGTTGTGATACTCATGCTTGATAGTGGAATTGTGTTATTTTTAGAACGGACATGGCTTGAACAAGGATGCAAAATTGGTGAGCAAGTAGTTCCACTAGCAAGGAATTTCAATGGTATTGATGTTGAATCTACCAGCAGTCTGATGGTATGTTCACGTGCCACCTTGAAAGAAAGAAACAATCTCATCTATTTTTTCATCTTTTGTACCGAATGTAGTTTAATCTTGTCATGATTTCAACAGCTTCAAGATATGACATTATATTTTTTTTTTTTGTGGTTATGCGTTTTACTCATGTTATAGATTATATTGTTCAGGAGAAAAATAGTGTTGAAATGAGGGGAACTTCCAGTCTGACAAATACAGAAACAGATGGAGGTCTTCCTAAAACTTCTAGGGAAGAGACTAGGAGATATACTTCTAGCAGGGAATCCATAAGCAGCAAGTATGCTGCTTTCCGGCGGCAGAGCGAACAGGCATCTAGATATAACTCCAAGAGGGAAGAGAAAAATATTGAGTCTAGTAAGGTTTCCTTGCTTGATCACAGTGATACTACTCATTCAGGCAATACAGCTGGAGTGTCATCTGCGGGTTTGGCCTCGACATGGCAAACAATGAAGACAGGCTTTCGGAGTTTCAAGGCCAACATGGGAGCCAGGTGGCTTTTACCCATACAGCAACCACTGGAAGTTAAGATCAACCGTGCTTCCTCATCGGAATCCCTTGATGATATCTTCCAAAGACTGAAACAGCCTTCAGCAGAGCAAGTTATTCACAACGAGGAGGATTAATTGGAAGCCATACAATATTGGGATTCCCAAGTCCATATTATCATGTATATTAATGTGAAAGTGCTGCATGATGTTCTTACCATTCTTTCTTTCTAATCTTAGTTTAACCTTGGTCCTCTAGTGTAGCCTAAAGAAGGAAATAGATCCGCCATACAGAAACTTGAACAGTAATCATATATGAATGGAGCATGATGATCCATAGAAGCCATACTTGAAAATTGTTCAAATTGTATAGCCTTTGCAGATGTTTGATCCGTTGCGTATTCATAATTTTTTAATCGCACAGCTGCGCTTGTCAATCGCTGTAAAGATTCTCCATAATTTGTATTTTGATTATCACGGTCAAATTCAAGCTATCAAATTCTCCACAAGTAATATAATGATGATGAGAATCATTAAAAAATTTACAGGATGAATTCAATTTTGATTTACGTTCTGCTTTAAAAAGAATAATAGAAAAAAACTTAAAATTAACAAGAATAATAAAATTTAAGCCCTAGGTCATAGGGTTCCCGATGGTCCTGGAATGCAAAAAAGGCCTATATCTGGAACTTTCTTGTGAGTTTGAGTAGTTTGGACCAAAGGTTATTTTTCTTACTGCGCCTGTTATCTCCATTGGCTTCTCTTTCTCTTGAGGGAAAGGCAACCGACTTACTCTTCTTAAAACCACCACCGAAGCTAATTGATGATGAAACGGAATCCAGCACATTGGACGCAGAAGAAGAAGAAGAAATGGATTGAGGAGAATTACGGGAAGAAGAATGGGTTGGTCTGTGGAGATTGGATAGTTTGTCTCTTAAGCAAGAAGCGCAAACGCCTGGTTGTTGGTTGTTATTCGGATGAACCTTGCACCCAAATCTTGATGCTTCTATCTCCGACCACTTCATCTCTGAATGCACTTTGTTACTGCTTGCGTCGTTCGTTTTGTAGTAATGCATGGTTGAAATATAATGGACCGCCACGACTCAACTTCTATGACTGCGTCCAATCCAATCCAGTTTCTGGATGTTTCTTAATCAAGATAATTTTGCCTTTACATACAATAATTTATTGGCATAACAATAAATTTTTAAATAAAATTTGGATTAGCGACAAATTAATCCTTAGTTACTTAGCCTACGAAGTTAGAAAATACTGTGGGAAAAAACAATGATTGTGTGCTGCAATCAAAACCGAGCTTTGAAAATTGCATTCATTTATTTCGTCACTAATGATTCAATTATTATTACTAAATCTTCTTTACGTTGAAAAGAAAAAACAATATTCATACACTCAACAAGTCAACATTCTTACTATCCGTTCTGTATAAAGGTATAGTTGTTACAAATTAATTATATAAAAAAATGTGTTTAATTGTTAAAAAATGTTAATATTAAAATAAGAGTCCTATTAGAGAACTGAACATTTTCCAAACTGATTCCCAAAGATCGAACTCTTAAACTTTTAGATTTAGAGCTCTAAATCATGTCATGATACCACTCATCCCAAAAGTTTCAGCTGATGGAAAAATGTAACACTAATGGTTATATCACTAATACTCCCTAAACTTTTATTGTAGACATTGTACAAATATTTCATTAGTTTCTCGTACTTTCTCTTAAAATAATATTTATTATAAAAGATTTACATGTAACGAGATTGATTTAAAGGCACTGCACATCTAAAGAATAAATACATCGCGTGACTCAAGTCATAAGTAACGTTTAACAAAATGAAAAAACCAAAAAATTTTTTTTTGAAGAAAGTGAGCTCAACACATTAGAGTGGAGCAAACATGAAAAGATAACAAAACAGAAACCAAAATAAAGAGACATAACTCTGGGGTAGAATCCGTTGTCATCTCCGACATTGGCATCAACAACCAAACGGATCAACGCCACACCATTCCTTATAACTCAGAAACGACTTATTCTTGACTCCATCAACACCTGTCTCTAATTTCTGGTATTCCGTTCTAACCAAATGTTCCAGATAACCGCAAAGAATCCTATCTGCCACTTCTTTCTCTCAGAACTACGACCAGGCACTTCCATCCAACTCTCAAACAGTTCTTTGACAGTCCTCGGAATAGCCCATGCTCTGTCTGCACCCGTCAACCAAGCGCACCACACCTGCCAAGTAAATTCACAACCTAGAAACAAATGGTGCACAAATTCTATTTCTTTTTTACACAACACACAAATCGTATCGCTATGTCGTATGATTCCTAGCCTACTCAGTCTCTCTTTAGTGTTGATTCTGCCTATTAGGACAAACCACGCAAAGAGCTCCACTCTTGGAGGAACCAATCCTCTCCAAATCGCACTAGTGAAGCTGTAGCTTGTGATGTCTTCTGAGAGAGTCTCTTTCTGCAGCACCTGCACAAAAGAATTAGTAGAATAGATACCTGTTTTTATCAAATTTCCATACAATTGTATCCTCTTTACTAGGCGACATTCTTACTACTCGCAATCGGTCATGTAGTTGATTGAGCAACTCAAGTTCCTATTGGAATAACTTTCTCTTCCACTGAAAGTTCCACACCCACTCTATCCCATCCCAGAACCCACAATCCCCTACCATAGATCCTTGTTGATTTGAAGCAGAGAAGAGTCTCGAAAAACTATCTTTCAACGGACCACCTTGTAGTCAATCATCCTCCCAGAAACGAATATGTCTACCATTTCCCACCTCCATAGCCAAACCACTGATCATCATATCTCTCCCCTGTGGCCCTTTAAAATTAAGCTGACAAATATCTTTCCACGGCTCTCCTCTTGCAGGTAATGACTGTTTTGACAACATTACAGAAGGATTCAAGAGATTACAAGAACAGACAACCTTCTTCCACAGCGGACAGTCTTCCTTCGAAAAACGCCACCACCACTTGAACAGAAGCGCCGTATTCCTGATCAATGCATCTCCTACCCCCAAGTCGCCTAACTTTTTCGGAGCTTGCACCATCTCCCATTTCACAAGTGGTATACCATTTTTCCCATCTTCTTTACTCCATAAAAACCTTCTCTGTAACCCGATAATCTTGTCCGCAACCGCTTTTGGCATTTTGTACAAGCTTAGGTAGTAAACCGGAAGACTATTCAGAATGGATTTTATGAGAACCAACTTACCAGCTTTGTTGAGGGACTTGGCTTTCCACAAACTGAGCTTATCTTCTACCTTGTCTATGATTGGTTTCCATGTCTTCACCAACCGTGGGTTTGCACCTAACGAAATTCCTAAATACCTGACTGGTAAAGTAGCTTCGGCGCAACCCAACAAACCACACATATTCGTCACCCAGTCCTGCTCACAGTTAACCGAAATCAGATTTGACTTCTCGAAGTTGATACTCAGGCCAGACATCCACTCGAAGCAACGTAAAAGCCTCTTATAGTTCAGTATTGTTTCTGTATCCTGTGGGCAAAATAAAATTGTGTCGTCCGCAAATTGGAGATGCGACAATTCTATGTTGTCCTTGCCCACCAACAGTGGAGAGATGTGCCCATTCCTGATTGCCTCACCCACCATCCTATGCAAGATGTCGACAACCAGAACGAACAGAAAAGGAGACAGTGGATCTCCTTGTCTCAGTCCTCTCTCCATCCTGAACGGCTTGGTTGGTGATCCATTAATCAACACTGACATAGATGCTGTGGTCACACATTCCTTCACCCCTGCCCTCCACTGAATGCCAAAACCCATTTTTTGGAGCACCTCATCCACAAAACTCCATCTCACTCTGTCGTAAGCTTTCTGAAAGTCTAGTTTGATAATTGCCGCCTGCTTCTTACGCGACTTCAGCCATTGGACCATCTCACAAGCAATGAGCGCACCATTGTGTATCTTGCGACCCTTGACAAACGCAGACTGCGTCTCTCCCACTAAACCTGGCATTACTGACCGCATTCTTCTCACCAAGATTTTGGATATCACCTTATAGACACAACCAACCATGCTAATTGGCCTTAAATCTTTAATTTCCTTAGCTCCCACAAATTTTGGAGCTAGCGCCACCCATGTTACGTTAGCATATGTTGGTAGCTTCGCACTTTGGAAAAAATCCAGAATAGCTGTAGTAAACTCTTGGCCAATCTCACCCCAACATTTCTTTATGAAGTTCATATTGTAGCCATCAATACCTGGTGCTTTACTAGACCCACAATCCCAAACTACCTCTCGAACTTCCTCGGGTGATGGTATCACCTCTAGCTCTTCTGCTTCCTCCTCATTAATCTGCCTTACCAACCCATCATGGATTCCAACCCTTGGATAGAGCTCCTGTCGATATAGTTCTTTATAGTATCCTGTAATTGCAACTTTTATTCTGGCCTGGTTCCTCACTACTCTGCCATTAATTACCAGGGACTTGATTCTGTTGTTCCTTCTTCTAGCCGATGCTATATTATGGAAGTATCTGGTGTTCTTGTCCATGTCCCTAGCATGTTGAGATCGGGACATCTGCTTCCAATGAACCTCCTTTCTGGCATACCACTTCGCATAGCAAGTCACAAGAGCCTTCCTTCTAGCCTCCAATGTTCCATCATGACTGCCAGCACTAACCACGTCATCAATCTTCTTAATTTCTTCCTCGAATTTCTTTATCCTATTGTCAATATCCCCGAAATTGTCCTTGTGCCATCTCCTCAGCGGAACCGTCAACGCCTTCAGCTTACTAGTAAATTGTTCATCACCCAAGTTCCTCCACTCATCCTTCACCATCCTCAGAAACCCTTCATGAGTGAACCAGGAGTCTAAGCTTCGGAACGGTCTTGGACCAGCACTAAGTCTCGCATCTTCTAGAATCAACGGGAAATGATCTGATAACCCCCTAGGTCATCCTCTCAAACGAGTATCTGAGAACTCCTCAAGCCACTCCAAACTGAGAAGAATCCTATCTATTCGGCTACAAGAACTACCTCGAAACCATGTGAATTTTCGATCAGTAAGAGGTAGATCCACTAGCTGTAAAACTTGCACCCATTCCTTAAAGTCTTCTGCAGAAGCCGGTAAACTAGTTGCGCATTTTCTTTCCTCCAACTTTAATATTTCATTAAAGTCTCCCATAAAGCAAAACGGAACCTGACACAGGCCCAAAATATAGCACAACTCCTCCCACATCATCAGTTTCTCATTCCGAACATGTGCGCCATACACCAAACAGAATACACAGTTAAAGTTATTTTTTGTCAGCACGCCTTGCACGCAAAGCCAACCATCCCCTTTATAGCAGTTCAATCGTTTAAACAGCAAATCATCCCACATTAATAATAAACCGCCAGAGGCTCCTACTGATTCCACATATTCCCATCCCACCGTGTCACAACCCCACAGCCGACCAACATTAAATTTAGTCACTACCTCCCTCTTGGTTTCAATTAATCCTTGCATATTCAATTTAAACTTCTTTTTCAACTCTTTCACCATACTCAATTTTCCATCCCCTCCTAAACCTCTAATATTCCAACAACTATAAATCATTTAAATGAAATATTACACACCTTTTTATGTTGTTTGGGCCTACACCTTCTTGCTTTCTCCTTTTGTTTTGCAATTTTTCTTTTCGCCGCCAGAGCTTCATTCAGGCTTTGTAAAATCGCCATAAGATCTTCTTCTTCATCATAAAAAACTACACCAGACTCCACAGCTAACTTCCATGTTTCTGTATTTTCGGCTAGATGATCTTTCTGCATGCGTCTCTGATCAGCGTCCTGAGTCGTAATTGAAATTGAATAAAAAGATAAATTGTAATTGAAATAAAAATAAAAAGATAAGTTGAAATTGAATACAAAGAGAATCACTCTACTTTATACCCAATTTCTTGACGCAACAAGAAAGGGACTCCTCAACCTAACTTGTCAACGCCATAGTTTGGAAATTGAATCGAAGGGACTCCTCAACCTTCTATTCAATTCCTCGATGTAACAAGAGAGGGACTCCTCAACCTCAATTGTCCACACCATGGTTTCATCACGAAACCAAAAAGGGGTTTAGAAACCTCTAAAAATTCTATGCTACGACTGCAATAGCTAAGGAGGTATTTATAACCTCTTATTAGGTTAAAACAAAGAAAACCCTAAAGCCCATAAACATAAGGCCCAATCTAGTAATTAAATAAACAAAATCAAAATACATTAAATAAAATATTCTAAAAATATAAACTAAAATATCTTCTAAATAACTCTTGAACTCTTCATATCACGAACATTTGAAGCACGTATCACGTTTCTTCCTCTTCCGCATTAGATCCTACCTCTTCTATGTCCTTGCCTTCCACCTCTTTATTTTTTGCAGCTTCATCCTTCTCTCCGGTCTCCGCAGCATTATTGTTGTTCTTCTGGAATTGCACACTGTCACTTCCCTGAGTCCCGTGGTCCACACCTCTTCCATCCGATTCCTCCCCTGCCTCACCTTGGTCATGGCGATCCTCATGTACCTTCGCTGACCAGCTCTCCACCACGCCTTCACCATTGCCTGGCCACTGGCTTTGAAGAAGCGTCGCCGGATCAGGCCCCGACAGCACAGAGGGGTGCGTAGCTGAGTCCAAACCCATCCGCACAAGGGGACGCACGGTGCTTTCCTTCAAGGCGGCGTGAGCAGCGAACGGAGAGCGCTGCATTGAGCAGCCCGTGTCACAGAGCCCAGCAGTGGTCACGGATCGTTCCACATGACCCGACCCAACGCACCAGATATGTACCTGACCCGACCCATCCAGCTGGCCCGTCTCTTGTGATTCAACCGCACAGCCCATTAGTTTCTTCTCAACCAGCCCAGTTCCTCTATGATCCATCAGGAGGCAAGGCATGGTGCCTTGTATTTGGGCCGATTGATTATTGGAGCCCATACCCCCACATTTCCAACATTGCATACGTGCCACCTTCCCTTTGGACCCACTTCCGTCATCAATGCAAATATCCGTATTCGTTCTTTCCGAATCAGCCCCAACATAATTGTCAAATCCCACACAAACAACCTTGCCATTAATTCCATTTATTTTAAAATAATCCGTTTCCATTTGCATTTGATGTTGTTTAAAATTTTTTTGATTGCATTCATTCAAAAAAATATCTGATGTTACCATTCTATCCTTGTCTTCATCTCTGGCAGTTTTCCGTTTCATGATGATCTCGGTCGCCGGATCCCACACCGTCGCCATCACCTCCCTTCCACCATACTGTGAATTAGAACTTTCGCCTCTTTCCTGTACATTTGCATCCTCCAAAAGACTATTATCTTCATACACCTCATGTCCCACCTCTTTTACAAAGACATAAAAACCACTAGTACCGACGGTAATATGCACCCATTCTTTGATAACATCAAACACACAAGTATCAATTAGCACACGACCAGAACTAAACGATAAGGTTGAAACCGTCCTTTCATCAAACTTGATTACTTCTTCCCATAGTCTCCCCAAAAAAATTGTATCAAATTAACTATAATATAAATCAATTCAATCAATCTCTTTTTATTTTTAATTTTAGAATTTAAAAAATTAGAATAATAGAATTGTTTTTTTATAACGAATATATCTTTTAACTAGTTAGTTGCATTCTTAATTAATTTCTTAATAGAACTAAAAAAATACGAAAATCATGACACGTCGATTCAATGCCCATGTAATTGTAAATTTTGAGATGAAATAATATAGGAAACCAATTCTAGATAATATTAATTAAAATTATTTCGTGTAAAATTATCTTTTAATGCTTATTTCTAGAAAAGCTAAAGACCAAGAAAGTTGGAGACTAGGGGAGTAGAGACGGTCAAGAGTCAAGATAGACCCTCCAATTTCCAAATCTAAAACCCAATTTCAATCAAATTTCTTTCGTTCATCATTTTTCATTCAATTATTCTTGACATACAAGTCATTTTTTGATATAAATTTATATAAGTCATTTATATTCACGCGCATACGTTCTTCTTTGTGCCGTTACTGCACGTTCTTTATCTTCTTCTTCTTCTTACTGCACGTTCTTTCGTAATCGTCGTCATCAACACTACCTCCTCCTCCTCCTTCTCCTCCTCCTCCTTCTCCTCCTCCTCCTTTTTTTCATTGGAATTCCTTCTCCTCCTTCTTTTTCCTCCTTTTCCTCTATCATCAGTTATCTCATTGTTGAAAATAATGAATAATTCAAGTTTAGATTATCAATTGAACCATAACGAAATTGATTATTATTTTGAATCCAATCAAGTGGTTGAGGTGTGGTTCGATTCTAGTTAATTTTTTCGTTAGTAGTTTATGATTCTATAGGTGAATAATATTTCATCATTAATGGTTTGAATTGAATGTAATGTAAAAGTTCTGCATTAAAAATTTTTTTTCTGTATTTACAGCAAATTTGGGTGTAATACGAAGATATTTACATTCATTCAACTAAAAGAAAGAAAGAAATAAGAAAAAAAAATGCAGCATTAGGAAATATTTTTCTGTATTTACAGCAAATTTGGGTGTAACACGAAGATTTTTTGGTATAACACGAAGATATTTGAGTGTATTGTTTAAGAATTTTCAGTATATGTGTGCTGATAAGTTCTGCATAATTTAAAACTTTTTCTCTTCTTTTTCCTCATTTTCTACTGATTCTCCTTTTTTTCATCATGATTACCATCTTCTTCTTCTTTTTTTCTTATTCATCTTTTTCTTTTTACTTTATCTTCTCAAGTTTCTTCTTGTTTTACTCTTTTAATAAGAATAAAAACAAAAAAAATCAAACAAAGAAAAAGAAGAAACACATAATGCTGCAAAATTACTTAGAAGGTGATGAACTTACATTCATTCAACTAAAAAAAAGAAAGAAATAAGAAAAAAATGCAGCATTAGAGGAAATATTTTTATGTATTTACGGTAAATTTTGGTGTAATACGAAAATATTTGGGTGTAACACGAAGATATTCAAATGTATTGTTTAAAAATTTTCGGTGTATGTGTGCTGATAAGTTCTGCATAATTCAAAACTCTTCCTCTTTATCCTCTTCATCTTCAGTTGCTTTTTCTTCTTCATCTTCTTATTTCATATTCTCATAATTTGTCTTGGGAGGAAAAAATCAAACAAAGAAGAAAAAATACATAATGTTGCAAAATTAATAGAAAGAGGAGGGAAAAAATGCAGCAACAACAACAGTAATAAAAAAAATGACGATGAAAATAAAACACATAAAAGAAAAAGGAGGAGAAACACAAAGGAGGAGGACGAGGATGAGGAGGAGGGGGAAAAGGAGGAGGAGGAATAGGGAATAATACAAAGAGGAACAACGTAATTTCACGCACGCCTTATATAAATGACTTGTATGCCAAAAAAATTTGTATGTATAGCAGTACTCTTTTTCTTTTTTTTTTTAAGTTGAATTTTTATATATATTTAAAATATTTGGACATACATATATATATATTATGATTGCTATATTTTGTTTTTCTTAGCACTAAACCTACTCTTATTGAGTGAATAAGTAAAAAAAATAAAGGTGAAAATTCAGGTATCGTCGACTTCACGTGAAATTAATAGTAGAGAATTATTAGATGGTTTGACTGATTTGACTAAATTTTCATCTAACGGCTCTCAACTAACAACTTCACGTGAAGTCGACTAAAACTGAATTTCCAAAAAAATAAAATGATCTATTAAGACTTTTCTTCAAACTTTTTAATTTTTTCGGCCAACGTATCTTTTTTATTTTAATTTTTTTCTTTGTTCAAATATAAAATAAAAAGAAGAAACTGAAATCGCTATGAAAAAGAGCATAACTGGTTGGAATATTTTTTGTTTACAAGAGTTTTTTTTTTTTTTTTTTAAATTCAGTTATTGTTGAGAGTGGAAATCGATTTCGGGTGTGGCTTAATATGAGATAAACTGATTTGTGACTCACACACCGTCTCAGCCATGGTTTACAAGAGTTGAATATGAAACCACTTTTATATAAGGGTAAAGTATATTTATCCGTAAAGTTTGGTAAACATTTTAAAGTTTATTTTATTTTAATTTTATTTTAAAAATTTTCGATTTGCATCAAATATATTTTCGACGACTAAATTTTCAAAAATTTAAGACCAATCTAACAATAATATATGAAAATTATGTTTGATTTGCTTGTGTTGAGGATTATTCTTTTTTTTTTTTAAAGTAGGAGCTCAACACAAAAGTAGAACAAGGACAGAACTAAAACAAAAATACAAAGCAGTAAATAAAACTAGACTAACTGATCTAACCATAAGACCCTCTGTCATCTCCGGCATTGCCATCAATAACTAAAGGAGTCAGCACCTAGCCATTCAGTGTAACTTTGAACAGACAAATTTATAATGTCCTCAACTCTTTTTTTTTTATTCTGAAAAATTCTCCGATTTCGTTCCAACCAAATGTTCCACATAATGGCACAAAAGCACACCATCCAACTCTTGCACTCCTCCTTGTTAATTGATGCCTCTGTCCAACTTTAAAAATGCTCCTTGATTGTATCTGTGTATATCCATTGCAAACCAACATGAGATATTCAAGCACACCAAACCTGTTAAGAGAAATTACAACCAAGAAACAGGTGGTAATCATTTTTATCGCCTATTTTACATAAGACACAGAGAGAATCTTCTTGGCTAATAACCCCGAACCGACACAATCTCTCCTTCGTATTGACCCTGCCAGTCAATCCAAACCAAACAAATAACTCCACCCTAGGAGGGACAAGTCCTTTCCAAATTGACCTAGTAAAGCTGTAACTTGATATATCCTCTGGAGCCATTTCTACATGCAACACCTGCACAAATGAGTTAGTAGAAAAAAAACCCTGCTTATCATATTTCAACACAACTCTTATAAAATTATTGTTGAATTAGTCTTAAATTTTTTAAAAAATTAGCCGTTAAGGATATATTTGATGCAAATCAAAAATTTTTGGGATAAAATTAAAATAAAATAAAATTTAGAGATATTTTTAAAATTTTTATCAAATTTTAGGAAAAAAAATATACTTTACTCCTTATATAATTTTTAAATGGGCCTATTATGTAACACATTACACATCACTGGATTGGGATGAAGTGCACCTCGTGGGCTTTCTTTAGGAGTTATATGTTATTTTTTACATAATAAACGTGGTAGTTTTGCGGGCTTAGCCCCGATTTAATACGCAAAAGAACGAACGTTATAGTTTGTATACCATAAAAGGTTAATTTGATAAATACAGCAATCCGTGGATGAACCATGGGGCATTGGACAAAGCTTCATGGCGATGGAAACCTGAGAGAATCTTCAAATGTGAGATTCACTAAACTCGAAAAACATAAGGCAAAAGTTTCGGTGTGCTTTTAGTTTGATGTCGAATTTATGAGACTTGTCGTTTAAGATAAATATTAAATATTTAAAAATTATTTATTTATATATTTTTTAAATAAAATATTAATTTTTATATTTTTAGCAAATTAAACAACATTATTTAGACATCATAACAATAACAAAAACATAAAGAGTTACACTATCCACAGCCCATTGTTAAATTAATTCTGCTAATCCTGTCTTGTTTTGTTAATGTAATTCTGGACTTTTAGTCTTTTTATCCAAAAGAAACATAAAGTCTCAAGGGCCATCAATTTTGATAAAATTTTAGCCATTATTTAGTTAACAGAAATTTTTTTCACGTGCTAAATTATTTAGTTATTAATCCTCTTCTCCATCTCTCTATTTAAAATACCTATGCTGATTATTTAATGGCCCAAAATTTAAAAAATTGATGGTCTCCTAATACTGCTAAAAAAAAATATGAGATTAACTGAAATAATAGATAATTTAATATTTTAATTAATCCAATTTTAAAATCAGATATTTTAGTTTTAAAAAAAAATTAATACACAGATCAATTTATAAAGTTTTATTCTAACAGACAAATCAATCTCTAGTCTATTTTTTGGCAGAATAATTATTCAAATTAGTTTAAAAAAATTAATACACAAATCAATCTCTAACGTTTTTTTCTGTCAAACATAATAGTCTTCTGTCCATTCTAATTTTACCATATATTAACTTTTATTATTATTAGCTTAACTTTGTACATATGAACGATGATATTATCATATTAATACATTTTTTTTTGTTGAAAACAAATAAGGTAAATAATAATACTTTAAAATCCAATGATTTTC
>NC_029787.2:129693329-129693743 GCF_000816755.2 Arachis ipaensis | reverse complement strand
AAGGAAAAAAGTTAAGGATTAATTTGTGTATTAACTTTTTTTGAGACTAAAATATTCACTTTTAAAATTTTTGGAGACTGATTTAAATTATTATTTTACCGAAAAATAAACTGAGAGTTGATTTATCTGTCAAAATAAAATTTTAAAATATTTTTGTGTATTTATTTTTTTTTTAGAGACTAAAATATCTACTTATAAAATACTTGGCGACTAATTTTGATAATTATTTTTTTTAAATATTTTTCACAAGATCTACATTAAAGTTGACATTGAGTTAAATGAGTTAGCCAAATTCTTAATACTAAGTTGAAGAAAAATATTGTGCGTTAAAATAGCATCTAGAGTACTATTTTTCAAAGAATACTAGAAAATTAATATTTTTAATACTAAAAAAAAAAGAACAATTGATAAGAA
>NC_029787.2:129688673-129693212 GCF_000816755.2 Arachis ipaensis | reverse complement strand
TTTTCTGTTAAAAAAATATTAATGACTTAAAATTTCTCTGTTGAAAATGATAATACATAATAGGTTTGAGCATTTATTAGGAGGGGCTCCATTGTGGCATGAGGAAAGCAACTAAAATTTGTAAGGGTGCATGTACCACATTTTGCTTTGAATATATTAATGGCACAAAATTCATGCAGCTCCGAAGCCTTTATGCCACTGCCATGTATCATGTATAGTATAGTACATATCAGTGTCCTCGTCCTGAAAAGCCTATAGGAAATGAATTAGCTTCACAGAAAAAGGAGCGATGCAGATTATTCTGTACAAGATTGGTGATGATGATGACGATGATCGAGAGATTCTGCTAGATGTTTTCAGAATTAGGAAAATTTACTGTTAATTAAATAATTTTATTTTAAATTTATTATATTTTATATCAATAATTTAAATTATAAATTTTACGATTTAAGATTTACGTTTAAAATTTAGAATCTCTTATATTTTTTTTTTTACTTTTAATGATAAGTTAATTTTTAAAGAGGGTTACATTTTTTATTTTTTATTTTAGAAGCATTATTATTCACCGTATACATGTATTCAATATTTAAATTTGCTTTCTTAATTACAAACTAAATTTTATTTTGTCAACAAACTATAATTTAAATGATATAGTCTTTTTATACTTATTTAGAAGTTGCAAATTTAAATTTCAATCTAAGCTTTAGAAAAAAAAAACCTAAACTTTATTTTTACAAGTTTTTATTTTGTTTAGGATATTCATAAGGAAACGACATTTAAAAGGATAATTGAGTATCAAAATATTATATACATACAAAAAATAACTCATCAAATTATCATATATTTTTGTATGNTTCAACCTTTAAAATGAGTTTATAAGTTAAAATCGGTCCAAGAACACTTTTTTTGAAACTTATAAAGAACATAATTTAAATTCAATAATACTCCATCTTTAAGTGATTTTTTTAATCAACTCCAATTAAGTGATTTAGAGTTGTGCATCGCACCATTTATAATAGACGTAAATCTCTTTTTTTTATTCTTTTTTAACGTAAATATTTTTTTTTCTATATTTTGTTTGATTATTGTCTCTTTCTCTTTCTCTTTCTCTTTAAATTTTATTTTCTTCTTCAATTTGTTGTGTTCTTCTTTGATTTTATCTTCTTTCTTTTCATATTTTGATTTGCATTTATTTTTTTAAATCGAATAGTGTAATTAAAATCGTTTAGTTTTTATGTGTTCCAAAATAATAAATAATTCAAATTTAAATCAGTAGTAATTTAGATTATTCTTCATGAATAAGGTTTGGGTCGTTCTTAATTTTATCTAGTTTCATTCTTCAACAATTTTGAATTGAATAGAATGAAATGAAATTTAATGCAATTGAATAAAGTGACAATGAATAATTTCATTTTTCTCTGTTAAAATTAGTGTTGTTTATGAACACAATTTTCGGTTCATTTGTTATTACACAATGGTATTGTTTTGATAATATTTCGATTCATTTTTCAACAATTTTGAATTGAATGAAATCTAACACAATTGAATAAAGTGATACTGAATAATTTCATTATTCTTTGCTAAAATCAATGTTATTTATGAATTTGAATTTGGATATAATGTAGGAGTTTCTGAATTTATAGAATGCACAATTTATTACACAATGGTGTTGTTACGATAATGTTTCGGTTCATTCTTCAACAATTTTAAATTGAATGGAATGAAATGCAATTGAATAAAGTGATAATGAATACTTTCTTCCTTCTTTGCTAAAATCAGTGTTGTTTATGAATTTGAATTTGGATAGAATGTAGGAGTTTCTAAGTTTTATAAAATGCATAATTTTCGGTTCATTTGCAATCCAGATGTGTTGTCGATGAATAATTTATCCCAAAGGTTAGGATGAGTTTCAAGACAAATTGAATGGAATGGAATCTAATGCAATTGAATAAAGTGATAATGAATAATTTCATTCTTCTTTACTAAAAAACTTGGTCAATACTTATTAGCAGCATCAAGTGAACATCAATTAACACACAAATAAATTGAAATTAGTTTAAATTTGAACAAGCAGTCAAAAATACTCAATCATCAACAAAAACATATTGAATTCATTTTTGGATCCAAATGAATCTCAATTAAACTAAGAAATTGCTTAAGGAATAAAAAATTTGGTTAATACTTATCAGCAAGCATCAAGTAAACCTCAATTGACACACAAATGAACCAAAATTAGTTCAAATTTGAACAATTAGTCAAAAAGATTCAATCATCAATAAAAACACATCCAATTCATTTCTGGATCCAAATGAATCTCAATTAAACTTAAAAATGAACCGAAATTACTCAAGGAATAAAAAATTTAGTCAATACTTATCAACAGGATAAAGTGAATATCAATTAATTCACAAATGAACTGAAATTAATTCAAATTTGAACAAGCAGTAAAAAAGACTCAATCATCAATAAAAACACATCGAATTTATCTCTGGATCTAAATGAACCTCAATTAAACTAAAAAATGAAGTGAAATTAAATTAGGAATAAAAAATTTGGCCAATACTTATCAGCAGCATCAAGTGAACCTCAATTAACACACAAATGAACCGAAATTAGTTCATATTTGAACAAACAGTCAAAAAGACTCAATTATTAACAAAAACATATCGAATTTATTTTTAGATCCAAATGAACTTCAAATAAACTATTAAATGAACCAAAATTATTTTATGATGACACCAAAAAAATTAAAATTAATAAAAATATTAACAAAATGTTGGTGTTATTGGTGATAACAATAATAAAAGAGAAGAAGAAGTGGCATTGAAACGATTTTTCATATTAGAACACGAAAAATAACGACGGCAGTGAAACAATTTTTTTATATTAGAGCTCAAAGATTTGAGGGCGTTATTTTAGCGAGAGTTGTTTTCGTTAATGTTGACTTTGTTTAGTTAAATTTAAATGACAATAACACTTGGATGTATGTATAGCAGATCTGATTTAAATCATATATATATCTACCGATGATTTTGCCACATGTCTCTCTGAATTTTCCAAAGATTCACTCTATAAGCACTGTAAATAAAGGAAATAACACCTGCCAAAATATACTATCTATTCTTAATATTTATATTTTTTTAACTATTACCAATTTAAATGTCCGAATTCTCTCGGAAGGACACTTCGATCCTACCACCTTGGAGACACTAACCCGGAGCAAAGAGATTCATGATCCACAAGTACCAGGAGTAATACTAAATTTACCTTTGAAACAATTGGCATGTTAATTAAACCACTAAATTAAACCTTAGCTTGTTCGGAAACCCTATTTATAGGTGGATGCCAGAGTTTTGAAGCAACAATTACTTTATCAATTACTCTACAGCTTAGACTACGTATAGTACAGTATCCTAGTTCGTAGACCTAATCATAGCTAAAGTGTATGTGGACCATCCTATGATTCCTATCCATCATCTTGCGTACGTACCTTGCACCATTGTTCTATTCACCCCTCCATCACCATGCATTTTCATATGTAGTTACTCACCTAGTTTTGTCCACCCATAATAGTCACACCAATAATAAATATTATTCATCCACATATACGACACCTCTCTGTCTTGTTTGTAGTAAAAAAAAGTCTATTATTTAATATTTAAATTAAGTGAAGTAAGAACATAATATATACAATTTGTAATAGCTAAGCTCGTTCTTTAAAACACGTTTAATTATGGTCGTAAATTGAATTATAAATATACAAACTGTTGAAATAAACCCAAATCTAAGAATACGAAAAAAAAAAGTGAAGCAATGCATATATATATATAGGTGTCGGGAACGAGCTGAGGTAGCTAGTGCATGAAGAGGTGAAAACTGAAAAACTTTAAAATCCTAAATGACACCTCATAATTGACTAGGTTTGTATTTTACTTCCCAGCTTTTAATTGTTTTTGTCTTCCCGTGGATGATTGAATTTATTAATAACAAGTTTACTAATGTTCTTAATTTTAGATATGCCATTGCCATTTCATTTTCACCATGCATGTCTGTGACTGTCTTTTGTTTGAACGTGGCTCTGCAAACTCTGTACGTGTGGATAATATTTTTGTACTTTTCCCACGCGCTACCACTATACTCTGCCAAATATTAGGTACTGTTTCCTTTCCAAAATTTAGAGGATCGTGGCTCAATATTATTTTTTTTTTGAAAGCAAAGCTCAACACAACGAAGGTGGAGCAAACAGGAACACAGCATAACTAAAAATAAATCTAAAAACTAATAGCTAACAAAGTCGCACGAACCGATCCTCAGTCATCTCCGGACAAAGCCATCAACAACAAAAAGGATCTACACAACTCCACTCATTAGCACTAAGGAAGGTCATGTTGATGATTTCTTCAACGCTTTTGCTGGTATTCTGGAATATCCTCCTATTTCTTTCCAGCCAAATGTTCCAAAGGATCGCACAGAAGCTCAATATTATATATTGTATTTTGTAATTAGACGCTCGAATTAAAATTTTATTCCTTGTAACAT
>NC_029787.2:129681124-129688648 GCF_000816755.2 Arachis ipaensis | reverse complement strand
ATATAAGATACTAATATATAATTTAATTTTATAATATAAATATTTAATTTAATTTAATTTAATTTTTTAATCTTTATCTCTTAAATTTTATTTTCTTCCGAGATATAGCTTTAGAGTTTAGCGTTCTAAGTTTTCTTTACTCGTGTGGTGATTATGTTTTTCTTTTGTTGAAATTTATACTACCGTCAATTCCAAATTTATTGTTAGTGCTTGTAAGCTTTGTATTTTTAATTATTTTCGTCTGATTCTTACAATTATGAGTATATATAATAATATAATTAACATTTTTGGGTCGGATATAATCATTTTCTAAATGTATTAAAAATCAGGTGGACAAAGTATGATGGGAATTGGGAAGGAAGCAACTTGGGCGTAGCTTTCAAATTGGGCCATGTTTGGCTTCTTTAGTGCGTTGCTGGGCCCACTGGGTCCTTACTACCCATCTATAGCTCCTATATGATATGTCTTTCGTCACCATGGTTGAAATGACTCTTGTGGTTTTCCGCACATCTAATACTCTTTTAAGTTGATGATAAAATGCAACAGAGATCTTATTTCAGGTGGTAATTTATATATCCCTTAATATATTATATTTGAATTCAAATTTTGGTAAATATACTAAATATTGTGTTATTTGATATTTATTTTGTTAGTTAGAATTTGTTAATACAGGTTGTTATTTTTCTTGTATAGAAAATTGTTAGTAGTGAGTTTTGTTGATATACTGACCTGTATCGTTTGTTAGAATAGTAAGACAATTCTGTTAAAAGTAGTGTTAGTATAAATAACAAACTACAGTATTGTATTCTTTGAGTCTCATCATTATTTAAGTTCAATTCTCAATTCCTTCTTGGTTTCTTTGTTACTGTTCTTTTCCATCTTCATATGCAATTTGTGAGCGTGGATGAAGGAACATGGAGATCCCGATTGAAGGATAAAAAACTTGCTCTCTGATTCACAATTCGATAATGTGGTTAGAGAAGGATGATAGATCTAGCTTCAATTCACAGTTGAAGTGATTGTTCGCAATTTTTGCTCAGTGAATCTTTTTTTTCCCCTTTTCTTCGTTTGATTTGAACGCCCTCTTTCACACAATTTATTCTCCTTCTCTTTCACACCTCTCTAAAATCTCAACTCCTCTTCTTCATCTATTTCTTTTCTTTTTCTCTCTTGAACTCATAGCATAGAGTTTGATGAGAGCTCTGTTATCTCACCCTCTTCTCGTTAAGAAGAGATAACGAGTTTTCGATCAATGAGATCAAGAGAGAAAGGTTGCAAACGCTTCTGTCATCTTCGCAGTGATGGAAGAAAAATCAAATCCAAGTGCTGGGTCCCCAGGAGGTGGTCCTACAATGGACATGCAACAATTCGCGGTGTTCTTCAGTCAGGTGGTGCAGATCCAGAGCCATATCAACAAGACAAATCCGAATCAAGATCCTTCAAGCCCTTATTACATACTTCCTTCTGAAAATCTAGGTATACCTATTACCAATGTGATTTTTACTGGTTCAAATTACAGTGCGTGGAGCAAAGCTATGATCAATGCTCTTACATCCAAAAATAAAATTGAATTTGTTGATGGCACCATCCTAAAACCTAAGAAAACTGATCTTGATTTCAAGGCATGGCAACGATGCAACACCTATGTAGTTGCTTGGATTAACCTTTTCCTTAGTCCATAAATCAATCAACGTGTCCTATGGAACAATATAGGCTATGAATTATGGAATGATCTTAAACATCGTTATTATTAGGGTGATAGGTTTCGAGTAGCTGAATTGAATGAGGAAGTCTATGCACTAAAACAAGGGGACTTGTCTGTTACTGCTTATTTTGCCAAACTGAAAAATATTTGGGAAGAGATTGATGATTTTAGAACTATCTCTAGCTATGATTGTGTTAAATGTGAAGGTGGCTTAGGCATTGTTAGGCAACATAGGGAGGAAGACAGAGTCATCAAATTTTTGCGTGGTCTTGGAGAGCAATATTCCACTGTTAAGTCACAGGTCATGCTAATGGATGATTTTTCTAGTGTGAACAAAATCCTCTCAATGATCACTCAGCAAGAAAGGCAGCTCTTCAGCTTTGATAATGCCTTAGACACTAAGATTTTGGCAGCCTCTTCTCAACCTGACAGCAGAGGTAGAGGTCAGTCTAAAAAGGGACAAAATCGCATCAAATTGCAATGCACTCATTGTGAACAATCAGGACACATTGTGGATAATTGCTATAAGAAGCATGGCTATCCACCCAACTTCAAACCCAGATTTGAAAAAAAGTTACCTGTCCTAAATTGCATAACTGCTGCACACACTTCTGAAGATGAAAATGATGATCTCAATGTTCCACAATTGGTTAGAAGTGAACCAACCATTAATGAATTCACTCCAGAGCAACAAGAAGCTCTTTTGGCCTTGCTTAGCAAACAAGATGTGCCTCATTCTCATAGTGTCAATCAAATTTCAGCCAAAGCCAATCACTCTCCCTATACAGGTAGAATAGTAAATTTTACAATTTGATTCTCATATTAAAGCTCTAAATATTTCAACTAATAAACACAAGCCATCGGTACTTGACACTGGAGCCACTGACTATGTATCATATACCCTGACTGATTTCCAAAATTATTTCAAAGTTGATCCAATCATTTCAAATTACCTAATAGAGCACTCACTACTAGCTGCATCATGGGTACCATTATGTTTTGTGACAATTTTTTCCTCACTAATGCATTGTTTATTCCTACTTTTAACTTTAAACTCATATCAGTTTTAAAACTTACTGCATATTTACATTGCAAAATGAGTTTCACTGATAAGGCTTGTGAGATACAGGACCTGCACACTTTGAAGATGGTTGGTGCAGCTAGCAATGTTGATAGTTTGTACATTCTGCACAAAGAAGTTAAAGTTCTCCTTCACATCACAGCAACTTTCCGCAGCCATTTTTCACAATCTTTGTGGCATGTTAGATTAGGACATCCATCTCATGATAGGCTTGTTGCATTACAAAAGAATTTTGAGTTTATTGACTGTACAAAACATACGGAACCATGTCATTCTTGCTATCTTGGCAAACAAAAGCGATTACCTTTTTCTGTTAGTTCTAGTACTGCAGCCAATGTACTTGATCTAATTCATGTTGATATTTGGGTACCCGTCTCTGTTCCCTCCTTTACTGGAAATGTTATTTTCTTACTATAGTGGACGATTGTTCTCATTTCACTTGGATTTTGTTCATGAAAACTAAAGCTGAGGCTTTTTCATTGGTTAAAGATTTTGTCATTTTTGCTAAAACCTAATTTAATACAGTGGTTAAACAATTCGCACAGATAATGGGCCTGAGTTTTTAATGCCTACTTTTTACAGCTCTAATGGCATATCTCATCAAAGAACTTGTGTGGAAACTCCATAGCAAAACGGCATTGTTGATCGCAAGCATCAACACATCCTTGCTGTGGCTAGAACTCTCTTGTTCCATGAACACTTGCCAAAATATTTTTAGAATTATAGTGTTGGACATGCAGTTTATTTAATTAATCGATTGCCAACACCCTTTTTGCAAAATAAGTCTCCATATCAAGTTTTTTATAAGACTCTGCCAAATTTTTTTCTTCTCAGAGTCTTTGGTTGTTTGGCATATGCTAGCAGCCTTACAAGACAACGAGGCAAACTGGATCCAAGAGCAAGAAAGTGTTTGCATCTTGGATTCAAGGAGGACACAAAGGGATACCTGCTCTTTAATTTGCAAACTTGAGAGATTTTCTTATCTCGGGATGTCCAATTTCATGAGAATTGTTTTTCTTACTGTCACTCCAATAATTCCAATGATAACAATTTTTCAAATTCTTCTACTTCATCTCATGTTGCATCTCATCCTTTTGATTATGAATTTTTGGAAGGGACTCAGATTCAGGTTTTAAACACTAATGATGCAGCCCCTCAATTAAGCTTGCATCACCCAAATCTTAATCATCAACATGATAATGCTTTATCTGAGTTAAATGAGACTGAAGAAATTCTTTCCTACCCTGAAATTCATGATTATTTAGAAACTACATCTGCATCACATGAAGAGTTTTCAACTCATAATTCTGCTGTTTTGCCTGAATCCTCCATTATGCATGAAATTGCTGATGTATGGAGATCGACTAGGCAAACTAAACCACCTGCATACTTAAAGGACTACGAGTGCCAAACCATCAACACTATTTCACCCTTATTGCAACTCACTGCTCAAAGGTATCCTCTCTCTAATGTCTTGTCTTATACTAGGCTTTCTCCCATGCATCTTGCATTTTTTGTTTCTATTCAAAATTTAGAGCCTAAAACCTATGAGGATGCAATCATTCAAACTTGTTGGCAAGAGACAATAAGAGCTGAACTAAATGCCTTGGAAGAAAACAAGACATGGAAGATAACTTCTTTACCAATTGGAAAGAGAGCGATTGGCTGTAAATGGGTATTTTGTACCAAATACCACCCAGATGGTACAATAGAGAGACACAAGGCAAGATTCGTTGCCACAGGATTCACACAAGTGGCTGGTGTTGACTATCGAGACACCTTCAGTCCTGTAGTAAAGCTAGGGACTTTGAAAGTGGTGCTGGCTGTTGCAGCAGTGAAAGGGTGGCACCTTAAAAAAATTGATGTCAATACGGCGTTTTTGCATGGTGAACTCGATGAGGAGGTCTATATGAAGGTGCCTTCAGGTTTAGAAGCCTCACCAGGTCAAGTTTGCAAGTTTAAAAGTCCTTGTATGGATTAAAACAAGCTAGTAGACAATGAAATTGCAAGCTCAAATCGGTTCTATTTGAGCTAAAATTCACTCAATGCAAATCAGATTACAGCCTCTTCACCAAAATTACATAACTTGGATTCATAGTAATTTTAGTGTATGTATATGACTTAGTATTGGCAGGTGATGACCTAAATGAAATTAACTTAATTAAAGATGTTCTTCACGAGAGATTTCGGATCAAAGACATGGGAGATTTAAAGTACTTCCTTGGTCTAGAAGTGGCAAGATCCAAGATGGGAATTGCTTTGTACCAGAGGAAATATATTCTTGATTTACTCAAGGAAACAGGATTTGAAGGGTGCAAACCTGCCACCACTCCTATTGATTATGGAGCAAAACTAAGTAAAACTACGGGAAATTGCTCACTGATTCTGGTCAATATAGACGAATTGTGGGCAAGCTTTTATATCTATCAAATACTAGACCTAATATAAGCTATGTCATTGGGAAGCTGAGCCAGTTTTTAGATTGCGCTACTACTGAGCATTTGAAGACAGCACATAGAATGCTGCGTTATATAAAGGGTTCTCCTGCTGCAGGCCTCTTCTTCTCCGCAGATTCTGATTTACAACTTACTGGTTTCTCTGACTCTGATTGGGCTGGTTGCATTGACTCTCGCAGATCCATCTTGGCATATTGTTTTTATTTAGGACTATCATTGGTTGCTTGGAATAGTAAGAAACAACTAACAGTTGCAACCTCCTCTTCAGAAGCAGAGTATAGAGCTTTAGTTCTGGCCATCCGAGAAGTTCAATGGCTGAGTTATGTTCTTCAAGATCTTGGTGTTCCAATCACAAAATCTATTAATCTATTTTGTGATAGCAATTCAGCTATTTACATTGCCACTAATCCTGTGTTTTATGAACGTACAAAACATATTGAAGCTGATTGTCATATAATCCGTGACAAATTGCAAGAAAAATTGATTCGTCTCCTTCCCATTTTCTCCAACAATCAAGCTGCCGACATTCTCACTAAACCTCTTGTTCCTGGGCCTTTCAATGCAGGTTACTCTAAGCTTGGATTGTTAGACCTCTTCTCTCCCAATAGTCCAAGTTTACGGGAGGGTGTTACTTGATATTTATTTTGTTAGTTAGAATTTGTTAATTAAAGTTGTTATTTCTCTTGTATAGAAAGTTGTTAGTAGTGGGTTTTGTTGATATGCTGACCTGTATAGTTTGTTAGAGTAGCAAGGCAATTCTGTTAAAACTAGTGTTAGTATAAATAGCAAACTGTAATATTGTATTTTTTGAGTCTCATCATTATTCAAGTTCAATTCTCAATTCCTTCTTGATTTCTCCGTTATTGTTCTTCTCCATGCTCATATGCAATTTTCACATATTAAAAAGAAGTTATTTAGTGTTGTACGAATGAGTGTATAGTATAAATATATTATGATACCAAAGGTTATGAATTGTTCAATTCATGTGACAAAAAAAAATATTGATAAGATATTATTCTTAAGTTTCAAGGAAGCCAATAATATCATTTCCAATAGGATAACTTCACTCTTTTTTTAGTTTTGTAAAAGATAAAAAAATATATATCATTAAAAGTAAGTAATATTATCAATTTGAGAGTGATATTAAACCTAAAATTCTTTTTTGTTTCTAATAAAAAAATTGTATGAATTTGACTTTAAATGTTACTGTATTGTAACTTTAATTTAATTGAATGTTATGTATCATTTATTAATTACATATTATGTTTTTGAAATATTATTATTTTAAAAACTAACTGAGACATGCGTCGATAGTAGATAGCAAATACCAAATAGGAAGTACAAAGAAAAAAAGGGATAACGTTTTCCATCTATATCAATGGGCTTTGGAGTTTTTGGTGTTGCATTAATATTATATTAACCATGTTTTTGGATATAAAGATATTTAGGGACCAAGAACAAGAAGAGTACGCGTTTCTCCATATGGCAGGGGATCTCTGTTTCTTCACTAGTTAACATATTCATAAGCTTCAATTCGTCAAAATAAACCACCTAAAAAAGGGGCAAGACGCCTATGATGTTTTATGTGTGTGATGTGCTTACTTACTTTAGTTTTGCGTTAGCACATTAATTATCATGTCTTGATGTTTTTGGTCATCAGATCGATATAGATGTATCATTTATTCTATACACTAATTACATGTTTTATTACTCGTTTTTCATTTATTGTCCCAAATATATACTCACGTCTCCTTTGCAATTTACATACCTATAATACTCGTCCCGCCCTAAACAACTAAACTTAATATTTCGTTTCTTAATTACAGTCATCCTGTTTGAAATATTTAATTAATGATATATGAAAGTAAAATACAAAATACTAAAAATATTATGTAAATTTTAAATATAATTAAAATAAATTAAAAAAAAGTTTTTAAAAATTATAAAAAAGTAGAGTATATTTTAGTAATAGAAAAGAGAAAAATATTATTTTAATATTTTTTCTCTTATTAAATTAAATTAATCAAATCTGATAAATCTATTTCAAATATTTATTTGTGTATACTTGAAGCGAATACATGATAGGGGATAACCACTATTCATATCCGTTCCATACATAAATAATTATCATCAGGTATTAATTAATTATTAATTATACATGTTTTAAAACTCAGTCGATAGTTGAAAAATTCACTTTTTTTTACGGAACAAATCAGTTGAAGCTAGATTGTCTCAAATTAGACTCTAATAATAATAGGATTTATTTAACTTTTATTATTCTA
>NC_029787.2:129679864-129680979 GCF_000816755.2 Arachis ipaensis | reverse complement strand
TTTTATGGGTTAAAATTCATAATAATAAACAAACCATGGAAACCAAAGAACATAAATAAACAAACAATTCACGGTCCAAAATTCCAAATTGAGGCAAGTTTGAGAATTTTAATTTGTTGCGTTTAAAACCTTTTAGCAGGCTAATAAATTTTAATTAAGCGAGACGATTAAGCCGCTTGTGTCCACAAAATTTAGGTGCTTATGGAAATTCCAATAGAAAAAAACCAGTCATAATTTTGCTAACCTAGCTAACGCTTCTGTATATGCATATTCCAGCCTTGAATGTTTTGCTTGCCAAGTTTGATTTCTGTTCTTTTCTGTTTTCTTGCTTCAAACCAAACATGTGCACTGTTGCTCTTCTGTCGGTAACTTTTATTCCCAAAATCTCTGCACTTTACACATTGGTTTGTTCAAGTAACTCTGCCTCCTCTTTCTCTTTATTATTATTATTATTATTATTATTATTATTATTATTATTATTATTATTAAACTAATTTTTTAGAAATTAAAGTATTAAAACTAATTTTTTTTATAGTGTATTTTGTAAATAACAAACAATTTATGGATTCTACAACATAAGATGGATGATTAAGATGTTAGTATTTATTAGTTTAACATAAAAGAAAATAATTCCAAACATTATTAACGTTTTCTAATCCTAGCTATGCTAGATGGTGACAACTACTGGCTGGTAACATTTATAAATGCAATAAAATACTGGATAAAATCTGCGAGAAAGAACAAAATCTTTGTATTTAATTCTCGTTCCAATATGATATTATTTTCAGAATTAAAATATTGTAATCTATGTTTAATAATTAATTTTTCCAGACATATATTACATCGCAGCCGAATATGAAGTCCATACTGTAGGCAATATCTAAATAATATTTCCCAGGCGACTGGTATTTTTTAATTGTGAGGAAATTGAAACACGCAACTATGTTGCCGGACAAATTAAAGGCAACTAATTAATATAATAATATATAATGCTCAATGCCTCATCAATTAAAAATAAGTTATATTATATAGATCAGATATTCTTGATCAACTTTTCTACAAGCTGGTGGTATGTAGTAAATGATTAATTAGGATAATTCGAATAATGTTATGTA
>NC_029787.2:129669856-129679727 GCF_000816755.2 Arachis ipaensis | reverse complement strand
AATTAAATGTCATAAATATAAATGATATGTATTCATTTAGAATTAATCTCCATGTACAAGCCTTTTTGCTATACAAATTTTACAAGTCTATATACTCACTTATACCTAAAACGCGTCTTTTCTGGCATGTCTAGTCCAGGCGCTTCTTATTAGATTTTTCAATCAACGCGCGAGAATATATAACTTCCTTTTTCGAAAGGATTTCGTTTTTTTTTTCCAACTTTTTATGCGTTTTTGTGCCTTCTCTCTACGATCTTTTTCGGCGTTTACTTGCGTTTCTCTCTGTGTTCTCTTTGTTCGTTTTTTTTTTTCGATTTTCATTGTTTATGAAATCAAGTTCTGAAATCGTTTTGAAATCAAGCTCTGCTTTGAAATTGTTTTGAAATCAAACTCTGAAATCGTTTTGAAGATAATTGATGATTCAACTTCAGATTGTCAGCTGAACCAGAGTGAAGTGGATTTTGAATTTGAATCCAATGGAGTTTTTGAGTGTGGTTTAATTCCAGTTAATATTTTTGTTAGTAGTTTATGATTGTGTAGCTGAATAATGTTGTGAATCTTGCTTACGAAATTTGCTGTTCATTGTTCATTGTTTGAATTGAATGTAATGTACTAGTTCTGATAAATTTTCTGCAATTTATATTAGAGTTTCGGGTGTACATCAGGAATATTTGGGTGCAAATTGGGAAAGTTTGGGTGTATTTATAGGTTTTGACTTTTCAGTTAACTGAGGGTGGATTGTCTTATTCTTTTACTTTAATTGTTGTAGTTTCTATTTGATGATAATTCATGAATTTTATTTTTGTTATTTTTTATGATGGTTTTATAGTTGTATTTGTATTCTATAGTTTATGCTTGTTTTAATATGGTATATTTTGGACTTTTTTGGGTGTATTTTGCAGCTCCACTATGATGTTGATGAGCAGTTTGTTCCTAAGGTTGGGATGACTTTTAACACCTTTGAAAATGCTGTAAAATTCTACAAGGATTATCCAAAAGCTGCAGATTTTTCTACAAGAGTTCGGAGCACAAATAAGAAGGGAAACGAAATTAAGAACCAATTGATTACATGTAGCAGAGAGGGGATATGGAAATCGAAAATATCTCCGACGGCGAAGACAAACCCCTCAGCAGGATTAAATTGTCCCGCTAGAATTTATATACACATATTGAAGGACATCGGTGTTTGGATCATTTCCAAGGTTGTGTTGCATCATTCACATCCTTGCTGTGTAAATCAAGTAGAGATACTTAAACAGCACAGGAAACTAAGCATGTCCGTGTGTCGTACAATAGAGAATATCGAGGAAGCCGGAATCAGACTAAGCAAAACTTACCAATCATTTGTGGTAGCAGCTGGGGGTCACCGCGAGTTAAATTTTATCAAAAAAGACGTGAGAAATTACATCACGAGAGAAGTGCGGAATGTTTCGGAACTAGAGGATGCAAAAGAATTCGGGAAATACTTATTAAGAATGAAAGAGAAGAATCAGAATTTCTTTTTCGAGCTCGAACTCGAGGACGATCAGTCGATTAAGCTTGATTTTTGGGCGGACGCAAGGAGCAGGGCTGCCTGTGAGTATTTCGGAGATATTATTTCATTCGACACCACCTACAATACAAATATATAATATGTTGTTCTGGTTTTATGATGTTGAATTAATGTTGTTTTATAAATCTGCAGCAGAAGTGTATATTGGATTTTTTTGGGTGTAGACGGCTATTATTTGGGTGTTTTTAACGACTTCAATTTTGTTTTGTTGTAATCTGTTTTAGGTATAATCTGGTTTTTGGTTCTTTTGTCGGGGTAAATCACCATGGTCAGTGAACACTTTTGGGATGCGCTTTGATGAAAAACGAAGATATTCAGTTATTCAAATGATTATTTGAATGTTGGCTTCATTGCTTGGGAGAAAATGCTCCAAAAGGGATTCTCACCAATCAATGTGCATCGATGCAAAGGGCTATCAAGGCTTGTATGCCCACAATAATTCATTGTTGGTGTATTTGGCACATCATGAAGAAGATTTCAAGCAAATTAAACGGCTACAAGAGACACCTAGAAATCGAACATGACATGAGCCATATTGTTTGGAACTCTCGTACCAAAGAATTATTTGATAGGAATTGGAATGATTTTCTAATGAAGTATGGTCTTGTGGACAACAAGTGACTTTCAGGTAATGTCTTGTAAAATCTGCAGCAGAGGTATAAACTGCATGTTTTTGGGTGTATTATAGTTATGATTTAGGTATTTTTTGCAGAGCTTTACAAAGACCGTCATATATGGATTTCAATTTATCTCGATCACCACTTTTGGGTCGGGATGAGTAGCACACAAAGGAGTGAGAGCATGCATGCCTTTTTTAACAAGTTCATTACGCGGAACTACTCACTTATCCAATTCGTCAAACACTACGGTAATTGTCTCGGAAGCAGGGAGCAAAGAGAGAGAGATTGGATGCTATAGATTTTCACACCATCATACCGTATGCAACAAAATCCTCAATAGAAGCTCAGTTTCAACAAGTGACACTCACAAGAAGTTTAGGAAAGTCCAAGCACAATTCAGAGGGAAGGTGAATTGCATCACAAGATCAACGAACTCCTCTCTAGGCTATTCGGTATACGAAGTTGTAGAACAAGTTTTCAACTCAATATTCAATAAGTTTGCAGTTACATACGACTCAGTAGCAGCCCAAGTGAAATGCCAGTGCTTATTATTCGAGTCAAGAGGGATTTTGTGCCATCACGCCCTAAGCGTGTTAAGCTTTGAACGAGTAAACAAAGTGTCACCGAGATACATATTGGAACGATGGAGCAAGAACGTAAAGAAGAGACACACACATCAAGAGCAATCACGACGAGCCAGTGTTGGAGCTAAGAAGTAAGAGGTTTGACGAATTGATGTTTCATTCCCAAAATATATGCGAATTTGCATCAGAATTCGAGGAGCTCATTGCCATTTTGCACCGCGCCTATGATAATGTCGTGGTTGAGATGCAAGAACAGAAAGCCAAAAGGAAGGGGACATGTTCGTTATCTCACAAAGATGCTAACTTGGAATCCGTTAACGAGCTTCAAAGTCCTCCAAGGGTGAGAACAAGAGGACGTCCCAAAAATAGACTAGGTTCAAAGTTGGACAAACAAATCGCAAATGCCTCAAAGAAAAAGAAAACTAAAGCTCTAAGCGAGGTAAAAGTGATGTTCTTTAAACAGGGGTAATTGGATTTTTTTTTTGTTAATAATTTTGCCAATATATGAGTTTATTTTTTCCAGTTGAACATTTTTAATGGCGCATCAGTGGTTCAACCAAATTCTAGCCAATATCATGAACATGTTATGAATTATCAGTTCAAAGATCCAGCAGCATGGGATAGGTTTTTGGGTGTACAGTGACAGTATTTTGGTGTAATGATAAATTTTTTGGGTATATTTCTGCATTCTCTTGTTTTCGACATTTTTCTTTTTTTATATTTTTCAGATGCTGTTGTTGAAATTAGTGTCTTGTTTATATTTTTTATTTTAAATTTACAATACATATACAATTCAATTCCTAAAGAGGTTAACAATTCAAATTTTTGAATTCCCATAACTCTTAGTTATTTTTTCCATGGAAATATGTGAGCACTCAGTTTGGGTGTATACCGATTATTTTTTGGTGTATTATGAAAGTAATTCAGCGTATTAGCACGTTTGTTGTTGTTTTCCAAGATTTTTTTTCAACCTGTAATTGACAGCTTTTGAATACAACACATATTTATTTATGCAAAAACAATTTATAATAAGATTGGATTAAATATTCACAAACTTTACAAAAACTGTTCAAACTATTCCAAGACTACATAATACTCAAACTAATCATTGTCAATATCATCTGAATCTATTTGACAATATGGACTTAACAACACTGCAGATGACTTGGACAATCTTATTGCTTCACTTTTCCTAATGGCTGTATCTCTGTCTCGATTCATCTCATGAAACAGAATCCGCGAAGCATATTCAACTCTAAAGTGGTCCACCTCTGTCTACAGTCTAAAACAATATTCTTTTACTGAACCCCGTTAATTTAGCAAAGAAATAGAGATTTATATAGTTTTAAACACAATTACATGTTTTCAATTCTCCCAGTTATATTTCCCCTTTTTAATGTTTTGAGACTCGATTATTTCAAGTCATTTCATTACAGAAATAGTACAATTATAGCTAAAAACCAAAAATAAATTAGCAAATTAAAATAGGACAGCAAGAGAAAACACAATTTTTAGAGAGAAAGATTTATACTCCGTTTTTTGGCCTGCAATGTTAATGTGTGGCGGTTCAATTTCACGATCGTCTTTCTTGAGAGGTGCCCCCAGCATATACCATCATTCTGAAAATTACATACCCCTATAAACAAAAAACATAGCAAAATATAAGAAAGAATAAATTTAATACCTGATTACACCCAAAGGATCCCATACTACACCTTATTTTGATCAGAACTACATCCAAATATTAAAATACAAACAACAGAATCAACTTACAACAAATTTATTAAGATTCATTCTGGGTGAAGAGGGACACGTCTTATGATATGGGTCATGGATACAAATTTTTTTTTCTAACATCAGACACTCATATCCACCAATGCTCCGCATAACAAACAGGTGCAAATATCTGAAGTATGGTCACATTGAACAATGTTTTAGTTTAATTGGTGCATAACCAAAGAATTGTCATAAGAAGTTTTAGAAATGAAAACTTACATATGAATGGGATGCCAATTTTTTCAGGTCCAAAAAGGTATGAATATTTTGTAGTCTTCAATGTTAAACGAATTTTTTGTTTTTGGCTGTAAGAACTCGTCGCTCTCATGATTCCCAATAGCCATATTCTACAACATTCGTGAAATACCAAAAGGAATATTTAATACACCCAAAACATTACATAAATACACCCAAAATTGAGTTCAAGACACCTTACCACAATAATAGGGGAGAGATAGTAAATTTGTTCTTCAAATCTTCTAATATTTTATTTGTTTAGAATCAGACACATAGCAGTGACAATCTAGAAAAACAAAAAGTCCAAATCAATTACATCAATCAACATTGCAGTCACAGCTCATAATAAATTCATTAATCTTATTCTAATATTACCTCAGCTTCGATATATGTACTGGCTTTTAGAGACGCGAAGTGGATTTTTGACAATTGCAATGTTTGTTGGGCATTGAGGAAGCATACTGGCTCGTACTCATTAGTACCTCCATCCTTGTAGGTCTTTACATATGTGGCCCAAAGGTAGCACTTTTCTTGCATGTCGGCTGGCAATTCCTCCCTCCTTGCAGGAGTTTCAAACTATTCAAAAATTTGGTCGGCAGGCTACTTTCCGAGCGAGGGACTTTTATCCTCTGCAAAATTTAACGCTGCTGCAACCCCAGTATTTGCAATTGCTCCCCTAGCTCCTCTAATTCTTCAATTAGTATTAATGTCTCAGGACTTTTTTCCTTCTCATATCCCGGTCGCCCCTCTTGAGTCAGCGTTTCTTCCTGACTCGAATCAGTGAAGTCGAGGCTGAATAATGGCGCCGGATATTATTTTGGTACATAGAATGTTGTGTTGGCGATCATCATCAATGCAACAGTGGCTTCAGGGGGTGGATTACTGCGTGTTGATAAATAAGATACTATAAGAATAAGAATAGATGAATGATATCGAAAGAGAGTTATATTGTGAAGAACTTACATTTTAGAAGGAGCTGGTGGCACTGTAGATGTGCTTTCAGCAGGTTGCTGAGGTTGCAGAGTGCTGCAAGGTTAGAGAAAAGGATTTAAATTATAAAAAAGTCAATTTCACCTCAATTCAGATGAAATACACCCAAATAAGAAAAAAATACACCCAAATAATAACCAAATACACCCAAATTTTCTTCCTTATCCCTTAATTGTTTCTTCGCTAATTTTCTTGCTCGGAGACTTTAGGGGGGATGGTGCAATTTGCATAGGGATTGCTGATGTTGTCTACGACGGAGGCATGCATACTTGAATTGGAACTCTAAACAAGAAAAAAATAAAAAGTTAAAAAACTCCCTTAAAATAGATGATTAGAAGGTTAAAATTTAGTTGTAAAACTCACATATCAAGCGGTTCAAATTGTGAATGTGTCTCTATCCGAACAATGATCATCTTCTGTTGAGTTGGGTCACTGACAAATTCTTCTTCCAGACCCAACCTAAAATCCATGAAAATAATGTCAAAAGTTCAGATTGTGAATGTATATCCATCCGAACAATGATCATCTTTTGTTGAACTGAGTCACTAACTGATTCTTCTTCCAGAACCAACCTAAAATCCACCAAAATAATGTCAAAATACACCTGAAGCTTTGAAAAGAAACACAGGCTCTATTCTTTGAGAACTTACGTAGTTGCAGATTTTTTTCCTGCCTTTTTTTTCATGAATAAAATATTAAAGGGTTTTTTTTTTCTAAAAAAAATATATATACAGAATTAGAAGCAGATGGTAATAAAAGAAATAAGAAAATGGTATTAGAAACAGAAATTACATGCTATCCGTGGGTTTGTTTACGCTGCTTTTATCCATTTGTGTTTGAAATACAGTATCATTTTTCGCTTCCTAAGTTCACCTCCGGCATAATAAGCATAGAATAAACATAATTCAGTAAAAATACTATTTAATTAAATCAGGATCTCAAAATTCTATGAAATAAAGTATCTTACGTTTCCGATGAATCATAGTGACCTTCCGTCGATGGGAGCCCAGCTTCTTTCATCCTAGGAAAGCAAAAACAATTATCAACAACAAAAATACCTTAAAATCGGCAATATACACCCAAATTTAATATACCCCTATGCAACTTTTTCATTGGTATTTTTCTTTGTTGATCCTCTGAAGAATTATTCTATTTCTTCAGTTCTTGCATAAGTTCTGACAGTACATGCAAAAGAACATGTTAACAAATAAAATTTTGATGATAAAGGATAAGATAGCTTTACAACGTATCTTACACATCATAGGATTCAATTTGTTCTTCAGAAGACGAATCCTCAACAATGTATTTTCTTTTTTTGGATTGCGTCCTGGAAATCAAAACAGTATGAATCAGACAAACACAACAAAGTTGATGATAAAATACTCCCGAAAGCAGTGCATACTTTTTGGGTGGAGTCTGAAATTTTTTTCTTTGATTTTTATTTTATTATTGGTGACGATTCTTCACTTCTGAAATTAAATGAGAAACACTCTGTTAATACATCAAATTTCGATAATAAACAAAAAAAAAAAAGCAATGCAATGACAATTTTAGAATCTTACTCATCATTGGATTCACTTTCACTTTTTGAAGAGGAATCTTCCACAATCTATTTCCTTTTTCTGGATATCATTCTGGAGAGCAAACAATCATTAGTAAAAAACACCCTAAAAATGATAAAATACACATAAAAATATTACTTACTTTTTAGCTGTCCTGGGGGGTTGTTTACTTATTTCTGTTGGTTCCTCTGAGTCTTGTTCAGACTCAGATTTAGAGAAAAAATAAATTCACTCTCCGATGAATCACTCTCGGATGAACTTACCTTTTTCTTTTTTGTCTTTTTCTTTCTTTTCTTTCTCTTTCATTTTCTTCAATTTATTTTTCACTTCCGCTCTCTTGACGATGCCCTGAAACAGTTGAATCGTTAGTTTACACCATCTACATAAATAAAATACACCCAAATTAGAGAAAGTACTCTGTTCAGTTACCATACGACAATCAATTTCTGCTCTGATCCTCGCAACCAGTAGCTCCCTATTCCAATGGCTAACCCAGGACAGTCTAGGGATTGCTTCTCTTTTCTTGTCTGTCTGTTTTGTTAGATAAAAATATACTATCATCAAGCCATAGAGGCAGCCATCAATTGATTTTTTTCAAACGGTAATTGGTTATGCCTTTGATGATAAAATTGAGTACATGGCTACCCCAGTTGCACTCCGGTATGTTGTCCATTCAAAAAATTGGAGCCATGTGGACAGGAGAACCTTTGTTTATCATAGTTGGTAACAAGAACGCCATTTGAATATAGAGGATGAAAATTCTCTTGAACATTGGGCGATCTTGAATGTTGTCAACACCGATATCCATCATCTGATCACCCAGATTCTTTAATGTTTTCCCCTGGAACCTTCTAAAAATTTCTTTATTCTCCTCAAAAAGCTCTTTAAAATTCACTTTCTCCGGAAATAGGTCTCCTATAAAATAGAAAACCAATTACACTCGAAATCACTTAAAATACACTCAAATAACAGCAATATACACTTAAATTTATTTCTTAGTTACATGAGATCAGAATAATATATTACAAAGAATAGATTACAAAGAATACAAATATACAGGTTTTTTGTAATCAGTTACCTGATGCATTGAGACCAAGGGTAGCTCCTATTTTTTTGGGTTTAATTTTCAACGAACCATGCCTTGTGTCCAATTTGTTTTTGTCCAAATTAAAGGAATTAGCCAACTCCTTCAATAGTTTCTATGGCACATTCGTCGGCAGGATGTGCATTAGACCACCAAATCCTAATTCCCGAATGATGGCCTTCTTTGCCTCGCTCATTTTTTCACACTTTTCATTCAATAATCGCATAGACATAGAGCATCTCAAATCCTTGGTTTACTGTAAACAAAGCAAAATGAGAGTCATTTAAATAAGCTATATTTATATTACAAAAAATTGACTTGGTCTAAAATATATATATGTACTTACATTGTATTTTTTTCCACCTTCGCTTTTGCTTGTCATTTTTACCGTAAAAAATAAAAAATATTGTTAATAGATAAAAATACCAGCCAAATAACAGTCACATACACCCAAATATCAGCAACATACACCCAAATAACTGCCAGATACACCCAAACATCAGCTCCATACACCCAAATCCAGTCCCATACACATTTATTATTTTTTTAATTACATGACATTATATGAGTTCAAAATGATATTTCAAGTCAATCAAACATGCATACAATGATATTACAAGGTCAAGCACAAGTACAACAGCATAAGTTACACTTGAATACTCTTGATATATATACCATACACATACACCTATATTTTTTTGGATTACATGACATTATGTGAGTTCAAAATGATATTTAAGTTCAAAATGTCACTAGAACCACCAGTCACATTCGAATTTGATTGATATACACCCAAAATCGGCCATATACACCCAAATATGAGTTCACTTGAAATACAGTACAAAGTTTATATGTATACAAATTCACTTCAAAACATACAAACATGCACAAAAACAGATGAAAAAATACGTTAAACCATTCAATAGAAGTACGTAAAATAGTATAACCAACTGGAACAGTTTCACCAAAAGCAAATATCTACTTTAAACTAAGAACATATAATGAATCTACTTAATAAAAGAGAAATACGACGATATAATGCTTCGCCTTCGAAATCAGAAAGAGAAATCTTAAAAATTCAGAAGATTAGTGAAACAGTACCTTGAATAATATTTCTTCTTTCTTTTCGGCCTTTTTTTATAGAGATTTTGATGTTTGCTTGTTGATTTCGTCGACTGTTAGTGAGGAGTTTGAAAGTTTCTTCAGAGTTTTCGAATGTGCCTTGAATCTCGACGACTGTGGATTTGATTGAGGAAGAAGAAGAAGAGTCGTTCATAATGGTGAGTAGCGCGCTTTGAAAACAGTTGAGTAACGCGTGTGTTTAACACGCTTGAGTTGGGTGAGAGTAGTTTTTGTTGGGCTTGGCCCAACTTGTAAGACTTGTAAGCCAAAAAGACTTGTATGTGTAGCATATCTGTTAATAAAAATATAAATTCATAAATGTATATATATAATTATAATATACT
>NC_029787.2:129662072-129669836 GCF_000816755.2 Arachis ipaensis | reverse complement strand
ATCTCATTAAATAAAATTAAAATAAAAGTTTTTTGCTGTTTTTGGTTCCTAACTTTAGTTCTCAAACTTTTTTTGGATAATTCCATACTCAGTCAGTGTTATTAAATGGAGTAATAATATCCCACACTTATTGTTGTATTAATATAGATATTTTCTAGACATATTGAGATTTTTATGCCTCCAAATGATACATCTTCAAAAGATGAAAGTAAATAATATAAAAGTAAATATTGTACTTAGTTATCTAAAAAGATTTTACTAGGAACCAACTTAAAATATAGTCCATTATAATCAATTAATTAAAAAATATTAGTTTTTAGAGTTTTTCAATAATAAAAAATTGAAAGCCGGTTAAGGAAGTAGCCGAGCCAGATAGCCAAATTTATTTGATGAGATTAGCAAGTAGCTGCTCCTGGAATTGGGATGGGGACGTAAGTAGAATTTCATGTTTGTTAAACAGATTTATTATTATTTTTGGGCTATGCTTTTCAACGTCATGTCCCCACCACCGATATAAGACACATACCAAACCCCCCAATTTTTCAAAAAAGTGTGAAGTCAACGTCCCTATCACCTTTCTTTACAAAGAAAAGCTTCTTTTTTTAACCAAAATAAAAAAGTTTAAAAAGTATAATTTTGCAATATATTTTTGTTTATTAGACTTTTATAATAAAATAATAACAATAGAGTTAAATTAAACAATGCGGCTATTTTTAAGATTTTTTTAAATTAAATAAATATAATAATAACAAAAATAAATAAACCGTGAAGTATTTACGAAAATACATTCTGGGATACATTTCGGATGTTGAGAGGATAACTCTAAAATAGTCATATTTTAGATACTGTGACTCCATCTTGTAATAGGGTGATGTTGTATCACATCCTGGATGCACCCGAGATAAGTGTAAAAGCTGAAATCGGATACTGAACATCCGAGATAAGCGCATAATGTGTAGGAGATCTCAACACCGGAGATATATGCAATCATCATGGATGGGTCTCAACATCCGAGATAAACTCGCATGCGTATATAAGTCACAGTACCCAAGAATTATGTGCATAACCACCATATCTTCTACTTTTGTGACCTTCTAAATGCGTAAATTCGAGTTCTTTCAGAAAATATGCCCCCGACAATATGTCCGCGAAGGAGACATCAACAGACTGAATGCTACTTGGCACGTAACTGGAGCTTTAGAATTTGAGGTTAGTAGTTTAACATTTTTTATTGTTAGTGAATAATAAGTTTAGATGTTTAGTCTTTAATAACTTAGTTAATGGGGCAGGTATAGTGAGTATGCTAAGTTAGAAGATCTATATTAGTTTCGTTGGTATATCTAGTATGGTTTTATACTTTGTATAATTGATTGTAAATACTTAAGTTAATAAATAAAATAGGTAACTAATTCTGAGTTAAGTTAAATAAATAAAATACGTAACTCTCATTTAACCTGTTAGTCTAATAAATAGGTATCTGTTGCATTTAATATATATGTTTATCTAGGTTGTTTATAAGTTTTAGTAATGTTAAGCAACAATTAATGGTTTAGACGTAATTAACATCTGCGAGTAAATATTTTGGAAATTGCAAAGACCACGGTTATTGTTGTCACGCTGTGTAGCTCTAGGTCTCCTGCTGCCGGCCATCATGTTGCCCTATATAAGGAAGGCTAGATTTAGGCATGTAACAGAGTTGAGAAATTTTATATTTGACAATTCCTTGATCTCTGCATTTGTCGAGCGGTGGAGGCCCGAGACCCACACGTTCTACCTTCCATGGGATGAGGCCAGCATTACACTCCAGGATGTTGCCTACCACATTGGTCTGCGCACTGCTGGAGAGCCCATTAGGGATTGTACCAGAGACTTCCAGTGATGGCATGGACACCCCACGTGGGAACGGGTTGAGAATTTCGGAAGTTGTATCGCTTGACGATCCGGACTCTGCAACATAAGTTGAATCGTCCTTACTGTCGTTCTCGTTAGCACTATCATGAGGCTGGGCCTAGGGGATCGTTGTGGTCTCGAGCGGGACAACTTCAGGAGTCGACGAAGATGGCCCACCACCAACAACCACGTCATGGATCGCAGCATACAACTCTATCACATGCTGCGGCATTAGCCGTGCATGTACGTCGAACATTACCCTCAAATCCTAATCCCCATCAATTCAAAATAACTGGTTGGTAAATCCACCATTCGAAAGTGCGTGCAGAAATCTATATGCAACCCGCTCAACCTCATTCATATCTACTCCCCCCATATTGCTCAGGATAATGGTCTTTAGTCCATCCAGGCTATCAACCCAGTTTTTGCGCACATGACAGTCTTATTAGGCTCGAAAATAACTCCTTCAACACCGTTTCTCACTATTCCATTAGGATAAACCACAATAAAGAAGAATTGATTATTCTCCATCAGAACAAAATTGAAAGAAGAGAAAGAAAAGATTGGTTTGTGAGTTGTGTGAGGAGAGGTATTGGGATGGACTCTATAAACAGACTTATTCTCTAACATATCTTGGGTGTAGAGACATTTAAACCATAATGCACATATCTCGGGTGTTGAGACCCTAATTAAATCCTTGACTATATCTCGGATGCTGAGGGAGCATTAGGATGTTATACATATCTCGGGTGCTGAGTCCCTCTACACATTATTCGCCTATCTCAGATGCTCGATATCCGATTTCAGCCTTTACACTTATTCAGGGTGCACCCAAGATGTGATACAGCGTTACCCTATCATAACATGAGGTCACAACATTTGAGATATGGCTATTTTAGGGTTACCCATTCAACATCCAAAATGTGTCCCAAGATACATTTTCGTAAATACCTCATTGTTTATTTATTTTTGTAATTACTATATTTCTTTAATTTAAATAAAAAAATTCCTAATTTTTTTAGATATAAAAAAGATTAGTATATTTTTGTTGAAAACGGACTAATTTAATATAATTACAAATGAGTAAATGTTATAAAAAGAGCATATCCAATATATAAGAGATGTATTTGACACATATCACATGTTGATTTGACATAATTTCTGTTGGGAATAAGGAGTATGACCACAATCCAATCAATCATGTCTCAAATAATTTGTTATTGTTATTATATTAAAATGTTAATATAATAAGGTCCTTGATTAAATTTAGAGATTTATCATTGTGATAGTGATCATAATATTGAGAGATAAATCTTTTATAATTTAATCTAAATTGTTCTTGGTCATAGGATTATTAAAAAGGACATTAATAATCCGAAAAGATCAATATATATATAATGGTCTTCATTGGATGAAGATTAATAGATCTCATTTATTAAATTATATATATAGATGGTGCATATAGAGATATGACCATTGAACTGGACTCACTTTGAGAATTCCTAATGGTTATAATTACCGTATATTTGTCAATAGGATATTCTCAAGATAAACATAGTAATAGAGTTTCCTTTGACCTGCGACTATCATAGTAATTAACAATATATTTATTATACTTTGATTCCGGACACCTAATACCCTAGGGTGCTAGTTGAATGGATATTGGGTATGATTTAAATACTTGTAGAATTAATGATTTGTCAATAAGGAATCCGTCAACTCTCGGTAAAGAGTTTGAGCTCTATGATTATAATGACTGAGATGAATAAAACCTTGGCCAATGGGATTGAATGAATGAAGAAATGAGTTTCTTAGGTCATTCACAGTTCATTATAATAATAGTAACAAGTTAGAGTTTGACAATTAAACCATACTCTAAGGATTAACCAAGAGCTCGAAAGATGGAAGGAATTATACTTTGTTCTTCTAAGGTTCTTAGTAAAAATATATTACTTCATACTATCGAGTCGTTGAGGAGTGTTGCTAGACGCCAACCTTGATTAGTAAATTTAGTATGACTAATTTACTACCCGCTTAGTATTGAACCTATGAGGTCACACATTAACGAGAGTTCTAACATTTGCTATAGAATTATTTAATTATTATTTTGATTTGATCAAATAAATAATTATATAAATTCAAATGGAATATTATTATATTCTTTGCTAGCACCAAGAATATAATAATAGTATGATAATTGAGAATATTAAATGAGATTTGAGAATAATTAGTTATTCTAATTCTAAATTTGGATGAGATCCTAACTGATTCTGTTTTGAATTGAGTTATGATATGATTCATAAATTTTGAAAGATTCAGATTTGGAATTTCACGATATTATTTAAATTTGAATTGAGAATCAAATTTAAAATCAGTAACAAATCTCATACTATATATATGTATGCCAAGAGTAGAGGAATGCAATACAGACGAGAATAACAAGAGTTTTATTCTGTTATCTCTACACACATAAACGTATGTGAGCCTGATTCTTGAAGAAGAATTTTATGGCGTGCAAAGAATTGCAAGAGGTTTCTCAATTTAGATCAGATGTCCATTAGTCAAGGAGTTGACAGCAAAGGTTGGTTTCGGTGTGGATACGCATAGCGCCTTCGTACCATCGAAGAAGAAAGAGATTTTTACTAGTGTACACAGGTATTTAGATCTGATCTATATATTGTATATTATTGGAATAAAGTTTAAGCACAAAATAGATCTTTAAGGATTACTTTCTTTTCTTCCGCTGCGTGTTATGAACACATCATGGTAATCCTTCAGTGGTATGAGAGCTTTGGTTTTTTGTGTTTAAATCTTTATTCTTATTTTTTTAAAGTTTGTGAATTAATAGGATTAATTCAAATTATTTTTAAGCATGTGATGTATTTATTTCCATTGAGATGTTTTCTAATAAATTAATAGTTAATTTATTTTAATTATTTAATTATGATTAAATTATCATTCTTTTAAGATCAGTATATACATTTGATGTATTAAGGATTTAATTTTATATTTTTACCTAGACAACCTGGGAGTATAAAAATTTAATCCAAGAATACTCGTAGAAATTCTCTAACAATAGAGATATAAGTCCTAAAAGTTAGGATATTGTCAAAAATAAATTTATCTCTTGTTTACAAGAAACGACCTGACAACAGGAGACTTGTAATCACGGATAGAATTTATTTATGCATATGATGATGTATAAGGAGAATTAATTTTATACTTGAACCTAGACAACTTAGGGGTATAAAATATAATTCAGTTAAATAATTGTCTAACAACCAGATAATTGTTTGGAATTATAATTGTATGGATGCAATTTAATCATGTTTATTTGGAATAGATATGAGTAACAACTTGACAATCAAGATACTCATTCGTGATTCTAAATAATTTTTTTTCAGAAATATAGATTTCTTGGTTTACTTTCATATTTTAAATTTTTTAATATGTCCATCTTTCGTATGACACCCTTGAAAGTAATAAATTGGCTATACATTGAGAATTGTTCTTATGTATAAAAGGGTTATCATGGATATGATAATTCTATTGAAATAATATTGTCCAATAAAATTAGTGATGGAATAGTCAGTACTTGTGAAATATCTAAAATATTATTTTACTATAATATAGATTGTTTTGACAACCATAAATTCTAATTTCAAAAGCATATACCAACTATTTATTACTGAACATCTTGAGAACATGTATGGTGCCCAAAGTAAAATAATATGACTATCAAATATTTTATTTAAACTAGTGGGAGTATTGGACAATATATTTTGAATTTAACAATTTTAGAAGTTGGAATGCCACTAGGCAAAATGACTTTTGCGAAATTTGTTCTTGCAAGTATTTTTGGAGATTTATTTTGTTACAAACAATTTATAATTGGCCTTAATATGATTAAGGTTTGTGGTCTTTTTGGAAAAGCTCAATATGAGTATTGAGGATGCGTATCAAAATTGCTCTTAAGGGTTGGTTTGACCAATAATAAAGATACTGAGTATTTTTATTATAAGAGTTTAAAGTAAAATCTCTAATATCTAATTGATATTCTATTAAATAGAGAATGAGCCGTGCATAAATACTAGTACTCTATGTACTCCATCATGTTTAAGAAACATGAAATTTGATTTAGTTGAATATCACTATTTGTTAAATATTTAGACTACATTTTAGAAATGTGGCTAAATTAACAAATTTCTCACTAAATCAAATTTTTTTTTTCATATGAGATATGGAAAAGGCATAAACTCAAATTCAAGAACATTAAAGTTTGGAGATGTCTTATATATATTAAGAAATTGCACAACAATAGAATTGATATTAGGTCCAATAAATGAGATTTATTGGTTATTCTAAAGAAATAATGAGATTATTTTTATCATTCTTCTTATGACAAAGTGTCTGTGATAAGAGGTTAAACTCCTTTTTAGGAAAGGGATTCCATCTTAAAGAAAGAATGGGAGTACAATTACTTTTATTAGAATTGTATACCACTCAATTGGATACGCATAGCGCCTTCGTACCATCGAAGGAGAAAGTGATTTTTACTAGCGTACATCTGATCTATATATTGTATATTATTGGAATAAAGTTTAAGCATAAAATAAATCTTTAAGAATTACTTTCTTTTCTTCCACTGCGTGCGTGTTATGAACACATGGTAATCCTTCAATTTCAACACGTAACCTGTATTTTGAATGTTTTGTCTATAAATATAAAATTTGTTATTATTTTATTTTATTTTAAAGAGAATTGTTTTAGTATATTATGGATGTAATAGATGGTATTATAAATATACTAATGTATTACAATAGTGAAATTATATAAAAATTATTAAAAGAATTATAAAACTAATATTATAATTAACATTAATATTCTCAGAGTATAAATATTCACATCCCCTACGTCATTTATTTTCTGCCTAAAAATATTATGTTCTTTAATGTATACGCTTTATTTTGTGGCCAAAATGATATCACATTCAACACATAACGTTAAAACACAAATAAAATGTATACCGTTAGTAAAAGATAGATAAAATTGAATAAAATACAGATTAAAATATGAAGTGTTATTTTTGAACAACTAGTATTGCAGCTGCGGTCCACGTCTAAACAAAAAAATGTTAAGAGTGTCATCCATTTTTTTACAATTGTACCGTGATGCATGACACAATACTTTGTAGATGTGCAAGACTTGCTAGCTCCCAACTGTAAGTTTTAATCCACTGAAAATTGTGGAGCAGTGATATATATTTTAGGTGGGCATAAATCGTTACCTTATTCGTGAAGAGTGTGATACTAAACAAACAGAATATGTGACACCTGACATATCTCTAAATAGACTACTAAGTGTTTAAAGATTTTCTGTCTTTTATATGGTAAATTCATAACAACCTTATGTAACATTTGGAGTTAGTATACCCACTGGGTTTGCTGTCAAAAATCGCTAGAGCCTCGTTGACTAAGAATTCGTAACTACTATCTGTTTTTTTAGTCACAACTTCTCAATCAATCGAAATCTATATATATGTGCCACATCTTTTAGTATAACCGTGACCTGACTTACTGGCAAGTGGAAGGTGTAAATCTCCAACCTCCACCTTTTGATTATAGCAGTTAATAACGAAGCTTGTCATCTAATCTCCTCAATCTTCAAGATGTGCGTGGTAGAACACCATTAATTATAAGACGTCCTCTACTATTGGATGCCACATCTCCAGTAGATCAAGCTTATGCAGTAAAAGGTTCTTATAGTCTAGTACAAAAAAAATTAAATATTAACAAACATTAAACATAAATATTATAGTATCATAATTATATTTTAATTATAATAATTATATTTTAAACTACAAATAGTTAAGTT
>NC_029787.2:129652272-129661919 GCF_000816755.2 Arachis ipaensis | reverse complement strand
TGGACTAATAAATCAATGAACTAATGACTAAAATTGTTTGATGATCGGTCTGATTTTTAGAATCTTACTTAATATACCACATCAATAAATTTTAACGTAGTCAGTAATAAAAGTGAATGAATAACTAATATGACTAACTTATTAGGATCTTTAAAAAATAGATTTGATTCAAAAAATATTTCGAGAACTAATTTAAAAAATGAGTGATCTTTCATAAATAAATTTGACCATTTAACTATTCAAGTAGTATTCTTATATGTTATATATCACCATGCAACTTACAACTGTAACATGAGCTTTACACATTTGAGATATATTAAACATGTTTCTAGTTATTCTTCCCTTTGTACTATGGCTTTTCTTAATCTTTTCTGCTAAGCTTTGTTGAGATTTTTTCCCCTATAAAAATGTTGGTCGCATGTCTGTCTGTTGTGATAACGATAGTATCCATGATATTGTATTTTTCTTTTTTCTTTTTGTAAGGAAACTCAATAACAATATCGGTGAAGTTCAACATAGCTCAACAGTTGAAAGAAAATCATCAAAATATACAATTCAAAAGAGTAAAAACACATACCTAGAACCTAGTAATTTCTATAATCGTCACAAGTCTTACTAACAATGTCATCTTTTGAAATCTTCTTATTTTCAAACATTATGATTGAAATTTACTAACTAATCCAAACTGAGAATATAATGGCAGAAATAATCGTACCCAGATCTTATTTGGCATTTTTATCTTATCATTACAAGAAATAAAGCATTTAGTTACAGAAAAATTGTGGCTAAAGTTTGTAAAAATGGTAGTAATTAAGGCTATTAGCCACAGTTTTAAATACTATGAAGACCTTTAAAGAGTCACAATTTGTACATTATTTTTTACACTTAATATTGTGGCTAAATAAAAATAATCAAATCGAAAATTATAATTTTACCACATTTTATCTAAAGTTAATTTGCGCAAGTTAAAATTTTCAGTCAATATTTATTCTGTAGCTAATGTCGAGTTATTTAATCATATTATTTCCATAACTAACTCGTACTTTTTTCTACATACCATCCATAGCTAATTTGTATTAATTTATCACGTTTTTTCTGTAACTAACTAACTTGAATTTTTTTAAGAATTTGTAATATTTATTGTAATTTGATTGTGGCTAATTGAACCATTTTAATATATTAAAATTATATTTACATATATAACATTAATAACAAATTTAATTTTAAAATATACAAATTAAATNGAATTCCTTCGGCTACAATTCTTTCTTGATGTTTAGACAAATGTTCTAATATTTTTTTTTTATTAAAGATAGGAGACTCGAATTCACGACTTCTTAATTGAGTATGAAAATATTATGTCATTTGAGCTATACCTCATTGGCAAATATTCTAATATTTACTCCTATACAAAAAATAAAATTAGATTAATGTGTATATAAATATAGAAAAAAAAACAAATATTGGTAGACACAATACCACAAACAAATAACATACTAACAACTTAAAATTATTGTCAATGACCAATTTAATATAAAAAAATAAAATATAAGTATTTATTCTTACTTCGGATTATGTGACGTTAACCTATATGCATGATATTTTCTTGAAACATATCAACGTGATAGAATTCAATCATATTGAATAAATAATATAGCAGTGGCTTTAACAAGCATTTTCTAAGTCGAGTAAAGAACAATGGCTTCCATCAATTCGAGCTGCCTCAATATATTACAAGTACAAGAATCAGCAGTTAATTAGTCAATATTATTAATTTTTTACCTCTTTTTTTTATAGAATTTAAAATTTAAAATTTAATATTTAAAATAAAAAAATTAAAATTTTAAAATCATAAAAATTAATTAATAATATATTTTTTTCAATATTATTAATGGCTAATTAATTACTAAAAACACAAAATCTGCTTAGCTTCTAGATTTTCTCAAAATGCAAGGAGAGAGGGAGAAAAAACAAGGGAAGAAATAGAAGGAGGAAAGAGAGAAGAGGGAAAGGGAGGGAGAGACGCTGACGGTAGCAGAGGGAAGAGACGATGCTGCCGCACACGAACCGAAGAGAGGGAGAGAGAGTTTCGGCGAGAAAGAGAGAGGAGGAGGGAGAAGGTCATCACCCTCGAGACCGCAGCTGTCGCTGGAGGTCGTCGACGCCGTCGCTGTTGAAGGAAGCCACCGCCTTTGCACCTGCACTGCCACCAAACCGTCGTTGTTGCTGTTGAAGTACGCAGGGGTAGTTGAAAGCGTGAACGGAGAGGGAGAACGCGACGGGAGCAAGAAGGAGCCACCACCGCCATGTCTTCTATCCCGCCGTCGCCGTCGAGTCCAGCCGCCTAAGATTGCAGAACCGCCACAGCTGCTGTTGGAAATATCGATGAAGATGAGGTGAGGGAAGCTTGAAAGAGGTGAAGACAGTGAAATGAGTAGAATGGGAATTTCAAAAGTTAAATAAAAAAAATTAAATTTTTTTTTTAAATTTTGGTTTCATTTTCATGGATTTGAGTTTTTTTGTGTCTTTATTTCCCGGAGCTGTCAATAATTTTAGTGTCTTCATATTTACTAAATATAATATTAAATTCTAATCCTCTAATCTCAAAACTCTAATAAGAAATGGCAATTGCAGTGTACACTCAGTTTTTGGCTTGTAAACAAGTACGGATGTTACTATCCATCTTCCTTTGTTCCCATTCTCCCGGATTTGAAGACAAATTATGTATTCAGTTAAATGAATAGTTATAGAGCACTGATTATTAACTTTGGCATAATATTTCTATAATCCTCCATTAATTTCAAGTAATAAAATTATTTTATGTGTATACTAAAATTAGTTATTAATATAAAATAATAATTTTTAATTAATTCTCTTATAAATGTTCAATTGTTATTGGAAGAATTTATTTATCAAATTATCTTTTTAATCTTAGATAATTAAACTAAATTATTAAATCATAATAAAATTTAGTTTATAAATTACAATAGTTTTCAAAAATACTTTATTTTACAATTTTTAAAAATTCTCAGTCCATTCAAATTTTTTAATATTTCAGATTTTCAGCCAAACAAAACTAATAAAAAAACTAAAAATAAAACAAAAACGAATTAAAAGTTGAAAATGGCGAACAACTTTAAACGTAACAGAAATTTTTATTTTTTTTATATCTAACATAGCAGAAAATATAAATAATTTGAATGACATCTCTATATATTACATACACACAAGTGTATAAATATATTAGAATTTTTTATTTTTTAATTCTTTATAATATTCTAATTAAACTTGTTATTAGAGAAATATAAACATTATACATATAAAAAATATCCCTAATAAGATGTCCATCCCTAATTTTTTTATTCTTGTTCTTCAAATTTTTAAGTTTTCTTTTGTTTTATTTTGAAATTTTTAATCTTTATTTTTTATTTTTTGCTTAACACGTTAAGAAAATTAGATACATTGAAAAAATTGAAAAAAAGTATAAAATGAAATCTTTTTGAAATTAAAATTATTGCGATTTACAAAATAGATTTTACCCTAATTTGGTTTAATTAATTAAATTTAGAAAAATAATTAATTTTAATTAAAAATCAATTTCTCCGATAACAATTGAACAAGTAACAGAGGATAATTAACCCTGTATTATGAAAAGATTAATTAAAAATAATCGTATAAAATATATATTAAAAATAAATTAGTTAACACGTCTATTAATATTTTCGAAAAAGTTTTGTATCTATGTATTTTTTACATGGTTGTTAACCAAGTAATTTCCTTCACACGAGCGTTTTTCACCCTTTACTCGTTTGTTATATACGCGCTACATATAACGTGTTGTAAGCTAAAGCTTTGCTCAGCGTAAACGTTCAGCTGCAACGTAAAAAGCGTTATTCTTTATTGATCTGCATTGCCTTCGTCATTTTCCTCTGATCGCGTTCATCTTCTCGTTTTCTTATTTTGATCTGGTTACGTTGCATTTATCTTCTTCCTATTCTTCTTCGTTTTCTTCTTTAATCTGCACTTATGAATCGAAATAATAAATGACTCAACTTCAAATCAGTTGAATGGAGAGCAATTTAGATTACTTTTCTGAAACGAATCAAACTGACAAAGTTTGGATTATTAAATTTTGAATCGAATTGAATGGAATGCAATTGCTAATTTGAATTGAATTAAATGGACGGAGGTGTACTGAATTGAATTGAATTGAATTGATAATATGTAAATTGTAGGCAGAGTTATTTGAATTTGATTTTATATAATGGATTATGTTTCGTTCACTCAGTACTATACAATTGTTTCTCCATGAGTACTGTGTTCAGTTCACCATGAGTACTGTATTCGGTTCACCATGAGTATTGTGTTCGGTTCATTCTGCAGAAAGCTGTTTGAATTTGATTTTATATAATGGATTATGTTTCGTTCACTCAATACTATACAATTGTTTCATCATGAGTATTGTGTTCGGTTCACCATGAGTACTGTATTCGGTTCATTTTGTAGAAGGCTGCTTGAATTTGATTTTATATAATGGATTATGTTTCGTTCATTCAGTACTATACAATTGTTTCACCATGAGTACTATGTTCGGTTCACCATGAATATTGTGTTCGATTCACCATGAGTACTGTGTTCTGTTCACTATTTAAAACTCTTCTTCCTCACCTTCTACTGCTTCTTCACCAGAGAGAAGGAGGAAAAGACAAAAAAATATAGCAGCAATAACAACAAAAGAATGACGATAAGGAGAAAACACGTGAAGAAGAAGGAACGCGAAAAATGAGGAGAAAGAGGAGAAGGAGGAACGCAAAGAAGAAGGTGAAGAAGAAGACGATTCGTGCGTAAACGAGCGTGAGAAGAAGAAGAAGAAGAAGTAATGTGGGGGAGAAGAGAAGAAGAAGAGAAGAAGAAGAAGAAGTGTGATGGAGAAGAGAAGAAGAGAAGAAGCGTTGGGTAAGAGCGATTTCGTATGTATTGAGTGCGGGTATTTCACGTTTCATTTAATGGTATTGAATTTTTTTTGTCTTTGACTAACTTAGTTACATAGTTACATGGATGTGTAACATCTTTGTAATATTTTATGCACAAATAAACTGATTTTAACAACTGATTTTAATATATAAGTAATATTTTTATTATTCACATTGTGAGTTGCTATTTGCCACACGCCACTTGGTTTCAAGTTCAACATACTCCGGCGTAGCGTTAGTTTGTGAATTAAGTTTCGTGTGAGTGAATTGTCTCCTGACTTGTTTAATTATGGTTATACATTGTTAAGCATAAGGTAACTATCACGGAGTATTTAATTTCCAAGAAGAAATTCAACTTTGACAACTAAGTGTATGTTATTTTTCTTGTTTAATACTTCATCACGTTGAACTTTTACAGGTTTTGTAGATTGTTTTGAATTTGTTTCCAAGCAGCAAGCATGGTACGGTGGATAATTAGGAATCTAATGCGTCAATAAAAAAATATGTTGTGTATACGTCTTGGTATGTTTTAAATCTTGAATGCCTATGTGTGTTTTAGAACGTTAAATGGTGTTATTTCAGCAGAGCTTTTGTTGTTGTTGTTTTTTCCAAACAGAATTTAAAATTATATTTTGATTTAAAACAGATTAAGTAACATTAAATTGACATAAATAAGTTGAAGTAAACGAATTATTTTATTATTTGGAATCTTTTAAATGCAAGGTTTAATCATACAAATGGAAATAAACGTTATGGATGCAAGAAAAAGTCGTATTTTGAGGCTTTGAAGGCATAAAAGCCTGATAAAAGCCTGAAAGATGAGAAAGGTATTTTCTCCCTTGTGTTTAATTTTGTTTGCGTCCTTTCTTTTCTCAAAGTTCCTTTCCTTCAATGGAGCTCCTACAACACTTTGTAGTATATAATTAATCATGGTTTTTTGAGATTCCAAATGAAGTAAATCGACGGCAAGCGTTAACTAATCTTAATTTAGTAATTAGCAAGAATTAATAATATTAAAATTTGTCATATGTGTATGGACATAGCTGATGAGGGGGTATACATTTAATATAGAGAAGTGAAGTTGGCAGTGATAATGGGGCATTAAAGTATACAACCACTATTGGGCCCAAGCATAGTGAAAAGGAAAGAAAATGACATCTTTATAGGTGAGCATATGTCATCATACTCATTACTTATAGCCATGACGATAAGCTTTACCCAAACCCTTATATTTATTTATTTGTTTATTAATTCCACCTCAAATTAAAGAAGAGAGGATCGGAGTGTAGTAGTGCTGCACAAATTTAAGGGTAGAAGTGCACTACTCCGATCCCTTGCTTTTTTTCCTCACCTAGTAGCTACCTCTGTCAACTTATGATTGAGCACCAACGAACTCATTAGTCATTACTACTACTCTCATCTTTTATAAAAAGCTGGAGATTTTCGTGACTAAAACAGCTTTTTGCTACCAATCATTTTCTTATCCGTTATTGTCCAAACCTCAAAATCCCCTATATCTTCACTTTCTTTCACTTCTACATACTGCTATATATATATACCTACCCAACTATTTCAATAAAATATATAATACCATTATTATGCCGTTACTTGTGTTGAGTTTTTTTTTTTCTGCCCTGCATCCTGAGACTATGTGCGAATTATTCAGTTTATAATAATAACTTTGAGTGAATACTTCATTCGATTCCTGACAATTATTTCGAAAGGATAATGAGATCCTAAAAAAAAAATACATCAAATTTGGTCTCTAATCTTTTTTTTGGGATTGATTAGTCCTGTATCAAAAAAAATAACATTAACTTTTTTTGGCACAAGATCTCGTTGTCCTTTTGAAATAATTGTCAAAGGTTGGGTCGGATTGGGGTTTTTTTTTTTTTTTGTTAAAGATTTCGTTGTCTTTCGAAGTAATTATTAAGAGCTATTTTAAATTTTTCTTTAACTTTTTTTTGTTGTATCTCTCTCAGCATGTATGTAAAATGAAACTAAAATGTGAAATAGTTGACGCTTCTTGAAAGATTGCGTGTAAGAAACTCCTTTGCTCGTTTGCGTATAAGCCTTTAATTTATAGATTGAATTAGCAAGCCAAGCATATATATATATATGCTTATATAATAGTACTATCATCGTAAAATTTATGTAGATTTAGAGGTGTTTAAATCCAAATCGATCCAAATTAAACCGTTCATTCAATTCAATTTAAATTGAAAACAAATTAAAATCGCACTAATTCGGATTTGATTAGATTCTATTTTTTACAAATTATTGAATCAGATTTCGGATCTACTTTTCATAACCGATCCAATCCAATCCAAACCGCACAATGTGTTATAATATTATTATTTTATTATTATATTTACAATTATACTTATAACATGTTCAATTTGTTATATATTTTTATATTATTCATGTATTATTATTATTTAGTAAATATTTTATGTTCAAAATGTTATTTATTTATTTATTTATTTATTTATTTTAACAAACCTAGAATTTTATTTCCATTGTTATGTTATCATTGGTTTTTTAAGATATTGTTGAGATTTGTTATGTCATTGTTGATTATTTAAAATTTGATGTTGAGACTTGTTATATGTATTTAAATTTTTTAATTTACAAAACCGTAAATCCAATCCAATTCAAACTGCTTGAAATCGGATTGAATCGGATCGGATATTTTTAGAAAGAGCATCCAATCTAAACCGCACCACAAGTAAAGCTAGTGTTTGGATCGGATGGATTTTTGACTCAAAACCGATCCAAACCGCACTGCGAACACCCCTAGATGTAGTGGTATTATTTAGCAGCTTATTATTCTAATTAATGACCTTACCGTAGAGCTTCCCATAAAAAAATGAGTATTATTCACTCACCGATAAGAACTTGACAAGTTATATAAGCCAATGGTCCTAATATATTTTATTTTATCAGCTACTCTATGCATTGATCACATTTAATTTTGACATCGTTAAATTAACCGGTTAAATAAACGTGACTAGTGATGGATTTTGGTAAGGGAAGATTAATTGATCTATATGCTACGAGGCTTAAAGGTAAGTTTATGTTTAAGGATATGTTTTAAGTTAGTATTTGGTTTTGGTAATATGAATGGAAGTAACGAAGTCACGCTTTCGGTTACATAAATATCTTGGTATATGATAATGATATGTAAATGAGAAGATATATGTGTGTGACATGCTTTATTTGTGTATAAAAAAAATGGAAAATGAGAAAACCTGGTATTCGTTGTGAGGAGAAAGTGGAGCATGCTACCTAATCCGTAAGCTGCCTCTGACTACCCATAACAAATTAAAGAGCAAAAGTGATCCATTGATACAAATACATACTTAATTAATCCACTGAACTGAGAATAGGGTGTTAGCAAAAGTGGCATTATTATACAAGAAAGCGAAAGCAATTGGAGTTTGGAGAAAAAACAACCACCAACCAATGTGAGACCCCTGGAGTGGGGGGAGGAAGCAACAAATTAAATTAAAAGGAAAGTATGAGGAGCCAATGGAATATTTATACAATCTGTACAATGAAAGTTTAGAAAGTATTAAAGATATAATTATTAGTGTTACCTTTTTCCATCAGCTGAAACTTTTAGGATGAGTGGTATCATGCATGGTATTAGAGCGCTAGATCCGAAAGGTCAAGAGTTTGAGCCTTGGTGAACCTCAAAATTAGTTTAAGTTTTTGGGAAGATTTTTATTATCACTAGTATTCGGATGGTTATTCTAGATAGTATGGGAGATGTTCATTTTGTAATTCAATAACCCATTGTACACATTGTATAAATAGTCCATTATCTCTTTAGCGGGATCCTAAATTAAAAGGGAATCTGTTATGTAGTGCTGATGCATAATGATCACAATATAAGAGTAAATGTTAAATACTAGTCTTTAATTATTAAAATTTGAAATAAAAAATGGTAAGGACCAACATTTTTAGTATAAAAGGTGAAGAATTGATTAGTCTTAATTTAAATACTAGTAGCAAGTTAGAAAACTATTTTTTTTTAATTTAATTTCACATGGTTTGCGCGATTTAAGTGTTATTAGTTATATGTTACACAATTAGAAAGTAAATACAATTAAGGCTTTAAATTAAAGGAGTGATAATAATTTATATAAAGAATGTCAAAAATCAATAAATAATAAAGAGAGATTATTTTAGTAGTGAGCAATATAATGAAGAGATGAAGAAAATATACAATTTAAAAAAAAAATTTAGGCGCCAATACTTTTATTAAAATTTGGCTAGCATTACATGATGTTATTTTATTTTATTTTTTGTAGGGTACATATACGAAAAATATTGGGTAGAAAAATATTTTTTGCGTTGTGCGTCTATAAAATCCAGTTGGAACAAAAGTGATCTTATTGTATTTGTACATCTATCCTTGAACCAAGCACATGAGTCATTATTAACGGTTAACATTATAAAATTATAATAATAGTGGAATCTTTTAAATAAATACTTTTGAGATATGTATATATACGGTATACGTAATTGAGGCTATACATATTGATAAAAGTTGGTGTTATGAAAAATATCATAAAACTAGTAATTTGCAATGAATACTTATAGTATATGATATGATATGATAGGAGTGAAGGTTGATAATAATTTTTATACATGAAAAAGGGACGAGAG
>NC_029787.2:129647995-129651169 GCF_000816755.2 Arachis ipaensis | reverse complement strand
ATTTATTTACCCTTCATTCAAAAAAAAATATTATATATATATAGTAATAAATAAATATAATTTAATTTATTTTAATATATATTTTATATTAATAACTGAGTTTATCATATAATTAACATAGATGTGACATATAACACATTCTCTCTCGTCTTCCAGCTGCGTTCCCAGCTTTGTTGCAAATTTGCAATTTTTAGGTGATGCTGACCCGTTTTGACATTGACATCTTCGATGCATCATGGGTCCCACAGCACATGCCTCTACCAATACAGGAATCAAATCTGGGACCCACTTCTACTTCTAGGGGACCACACCCCTACTTTCCATTTTTATATTACTCATTTTTTAATTTCTTTGTTTTACCTTTCTCCTGCTACATTAACTTTCTCCATCCGGTACCCAGTAGACTAGTTTAAAACTAATATCCTAATTAAGAGAAAACTAATGGAAAATCAAGGATTCAAGACACATTAGCATGAATGGAATCTGTCCCATGTTTTCCACAGCCTATTAAGCTACACTCATAGCAGCAAGCACTCATATTATTATGTCAATGTTATTAAGGATAACAACAAATTATTTAACGTAATCAGACGGAAGCTGGGGCCCTATCCCACCAAGTTGGACTCAGTGGGCCCATTTCGGAATTGGTGTTTGGAATTCACCAAAGGGCATGGAAAAAGAAACAGTGTTCCCCGAGATAGCCACATCTCCATTTATTGGTTCCCCTGGAAATTCAATATTTCTTGGATATTATGGTAAAACTAAAATTATAATATTTTGATTATTGTTATATTTATTGAAAAAAGAATTGAATAGTGTGTGATAAGTAGTGAAGCGGGAGGGATGGAGAGAGCAGAGGAGCATTGGGATCACCGTACACGTGTAGAATGAATAGGAAGAAGGAAGAGAAGAGAGAACACGTACGAGTACGCACGATCACAAAAAGAGGGGATCGGAGCCATGTGCCACCCTGCAATCAGAGCGGGCTTTTCGAGTCTGCAGATGCTCATCCCGTACACGCACAATAAAATGCTCTTTTGTTTTCTTGTTTTCTTTTAACTACCTCCATATTAAATACTACTAAAATAATCAAAGACCATTTGCTTTTCCAGATGCAAATGCACCCTTACGTGTCCTCTTGCATCTTATTGGTTCTTCTTCGGGTTGCTTTCACTTTTCCTTTCTTTTTCTTTTTCTCGTCCTAATTAAACAATTCTTCTTATCATAATTTCTTTCCCCCTTTGAACTAATATGGACTCTTTTAATTAACGCTTTGTTAATAAGAAAGAAAAATAATTTCATTATAACAATCTCAGTAAACCATGATTTTATGTGGCCTCCTTTTATAATCTACATTTTTAGGTTACCAAAATTACTGCAGGGTAAAATCTGCACTGCATGCATTGTCAGATACTACTACTACAGTACAATATTTTAGGTGACAGATTTTTTTTATATAAACTTTTTTTAACCTTTTATCACGGTGGTAAAAAGCTGCGGCTCCCAGCCGACACGTATTTTTGGGATCCAATCATGCGGCACATCTTTTTAGAGGAGGCTCTCTCTTTAATCATCCTTTGTCTTTTTCTTTTTTAGCATCGGATTTGGTTAAAGCAAGCTAAGGCCACAAACTCCCCCTACTAGTCCTATTAATATGTCACATCACATCGTGTTACTCGCTCATGCTATGAGTAATTAATTGTTAAAAAATGTTAATGGAGGCATATCCTTATATGTAGGCTCCCCGAAATTCATGCATGCACATTGGATGGTGAACACAATGACATTCCTACTTACGCTACCAAACATAGGAGTAAAATAGTCATTTTATCTCCGACGCAAAACTCTTTGAGTTTTTCATGCTGATACGGTGTTGTCTCGGATCTCCAATTTCCGACCACATCAGTACCAAAAATCAGATTATTCATCAGTTTCGTAGTTTCAGTGAATCAATTTCTAGAACCTCCCGTTACCTGCAATTTAGCTGGGTGTAATTTGTAGCATGAGTAATAAAACAAGAAAGAAAAGCTAAAGCAATACGGAAAGAAAGTTCAGTTTTTTTCCGTCAAAGGTAGAGAAATTGCATTTCTTAAAATGAAAATTAATTGTGCTAAAGATGAGTTAAATTTTAAAATGATTTTTTAGATTTACTGCTTGTATCACAAAATTTTTTAAGGTTATAATTGCATTACAAAGATATCTGAAATTGAAAAAATTGTATTGCGTGGGTCTTTACCTATTTTTTATCATATTATTTGTCACGCCATGAGGGATTCAGATTAGACAAAACTATATTATGTTTGTTTTGATATTAAATACTTGATAAGATGATATTATTTAATCTTGATGAATCAAAAAACGTCTTATCCCTAAAAAAATATATGACTATTAAGTTTAAACGACGTTGTTTATTAAGTATTTTGCGCCAAAATTAAAATAATGTCATTTTATCTAGTGTAATTACTTACTATATAAGGAGTAACTTAACGGAAAAAACAAAAGACTAATGTAACGTAATTTTTTTAATTTCAAAGACATTTTCGGTACAAACAACTAAGATCAATTTAAAATTTAATTCGCTAAAAATTACAAAAACAATTGTTGTATATATTATATAAAAGTAGTGATTATTTTTTATACAACTATGCTACATGCGTAAGTGTATATACATAAAAATGAGTTACTAATATAAAATATATATTAAAATATAAAATAAATATTAAAAATATCATTTTTTATAAGATAAAATATTTTATAAAAAAATTACTGAGTAGATTCGATATTATTGAATGGAGTGAAGATTTTTATGTCATGTGTAATAAGAAAAGTAAATCTATGTAATATTTATTTGTTACGTGAGTATATTTAGTAGGTGTGGTGTGCATGAATTAATGATGTAGAACATATTTAAAATATTCCAGCTATAATATATAAAAGAATATTTTAAGAGTTGGAGGACGCTATAGAAGAATTGCGCAAAAAATAGTTAGTTGGCTTCTTCTCATGTAAAAATGAAGTCATCTTCTAGAACAAGATAATAGATACGGTAGCTTGTGTTGCTAAGTCGTTTTGTTATTTTAAAGAATAGTATGATATTGTTGATAGTTATACCAAAAATATTTAAAAGAATTGTTTTAGTTTTTTTTTTTTTTACTATTATTCGTTTCACTATTT
>NC_029787.2:129630797-129647915 GCF_000816755.2 Arachis ipaensis | reverse complement strand
ACAATTAAAAATAACTAAAATACCAATGTATTAATACAATTAAAAGTTTCCTATCTTATAACGGAGGTTTTCGTTTTCACTTTTCAGCGTGTATGTAGCGTGTGAGCAGCTCATGGAATCTTCTTTCACATACTTGATGTGTTCAAAGCAGGTGACGAAGGATGTTTATTCCTCGCATTCATGATTTCATGGGGGGTTTCAACTTTCTAGTGATTGGGTGGGGCACATGGAAAGGTTAAAGATAAAAAGGAAAATAAAATGTACATATTGTTTCGGACATTTATCAGCTTATATGTTTTCAATTTACCGGTACATGGTTAAATAGGACATGAAAGTTTACTTTATATACAACAAAAACAATTACTTTTACTCATAATTATTTAAAACTTCGATAAAATTATTTTTAGAAATATAAAATTAATATTAGCTCATAAAAAATAATATTTTTTTTGACAAAAATACACGAATCTTAAATTTTAATTAATTTCATTAAAAATAATTTAAAATACTTATTCTATCATTGTCATTCCCACTATCACCTTCTTTGCACCCTTTTCTCTTCTCATCAATTCAGAGTTTACGATCTCCATCGTCAAAATCATTATTTTCAACCTTTCATCATCATTCTACATCCCCAATTTTAACTTTTCCTTACTAACTTCGCCACCACCTCCTCTTTTACCTCCAACTTCACCACCGCTGCTTCAGAAAAGTATCTGCAGAGCTGCAACCGCCTCCTCCGCCGCTCCTCCACCGCAGCTACTGAAGCATTCATTGTCTTTTTCTTCTTCTTGGGGGCAACTGGTGGGTGGTCCGCCTCGATCCGCAGCGGTGCTGGAACGGAGCTCCATGGTATAGGTTTGTTGAACTTTGTGTCGTCCATGTACCCACCAACACTACACCCAATTATACCCATCTTTTTAGGATTGAAAACCTTTTCTTTCATTTGGTGTTGAATTTCTTAATTGCTTCCTCTAATCAATTAGAGCAGTGAATCTTAATTATTTATGACTGAAAAATAATAGAATTTCTAACCACATTTTTGTTCAACTAGTTGTCAATTACAAATCTGAAAATTATTGAGGGGTTAATTGATTAATTTGTGTTAATCAAATAATCACTAATTGGAGGTGAAGGAGGAGGAGATGGTGAAATTAGTGAGGAAAAATTGAAATTGAGGATGGAGAAGAATGAGGAGTTTTGGTGGCGGGTGAGTGGCGGTGCAGTGGTGGATGAGAGTGGCGGTGGTGCCTTGGGGAGAATTTCATACAAAAATAATGATAAATTTTTATTTTATTTTAACTATTTTTCTTATAAAAAAAGAGCAAAAACATATAATCAGTTAATTTTTTTATTGGTGAAAATTCGAGTACATTCATTTTATATAAAATTGATAATTAATTGAACCTAAATTTTCACCAATCTTGTTTCTCATGGTTTTGTATACATGTTGGTCAGTGCGGAAAGATTGAGAAACACCAACTAACACTGTGGCATCCCGGAGCTGGATGTGGTGTTGCAAATTGCAATACGTGGATTTTTTTTCGTTATTTTGTCCGTGCAATTGTGGTGCTGCAATGTTAGGACTAGCGCATTGTGACGGCATTTTTCTCAGAAAAATAAATTTGGACTCGTAGTTTTAAAATATCAGAAGTGCAATTCTTAAATTTTGAATATACAGCAACACAGGAAAAATTGAGTAATACTGTTGCAACACTAGTTTTGGTGTCGTTGCGCCACAATGCTGAGAATGAAAAAAAAATATTTAATTAATCTTGGCGAAATAAAAATTGGCACCTTAATACATTGGATTAGCATGTAAGTAAAAGTACTTAGCTCAATGATTCACTGACTAAGATTTTTAAATAGAAATGTGATTAAAATTACATTGTATTAAAATAAGGGGTTATTATTAGGTCCATTTATCGCTCATACGACTAGGTGAAACTAAATTCGTTTTTTGAGGCAGCGCAGTTTAAGTGGCATTTACTTTCAATTGGTCAAGTGTACATTTGTGAAGACTGTAGGCTATAGCCTGTAGCCACCATTCTCTCTTTCCAATACTTGGTTCTCAGATCAAGGGTATAGATAAAAAATGTTCTTGAAGTTAATTAAGAGCGGCGGTGTTTTAAGCTACCCAAACCACACATTCTATTTTTAACTAATTTTGCATGTGTTGGTAGGAGATATGTCTGTGGAAAACTAATGCTATAGGTTGAAGAAATTAAAATTCCTAAATAACTTATCTTTTATGCCCAAGTCTGTTATTTTTTGAAGGATGAGAATTTGTCTGTGGCCTTACAGGGACTTGTATGCCAAAAAAGTTCAGCCGCAAATAGAGAGTATTTTCATAGTGTTTATTGATTAAAATGGCAATAATCTACCCTTTTTTATACATCCTGTGTCATTGACTAGCAGTCTCCCTTTGATCACCAAAGTGAACCTAAGAGGAAGCTAGTATGAAAGTTGAAAACAAATTAAAGGGAAAAAAGGTTAGGGCGAACAAGTTATTTAAATATAGATAGCAGTAAAGGAAATAAAGGAGGAAGGGAGGGGATGCAATTAAGGGGCTATTTTAGTTTTAGGACAGCAATTTTTGTAGCCATGTTCCAAAAATTTTTACAGCATGATTTCATTACGACATTACGACCTAATCATTATTCCATTCATAAATTAATTACCCCCTTTTCTACCTCCCTAGCTTTCCCGCACGGCTGAGACAGTGAGACTCATTCCTCATTATTACCATATTACCCTTCTCTCTCATTCGTGCCGCCACCATCTTCCACCATTTTCATCTTTTTCTTTATACATACATCATCTTACATCTCTTATTTCTCTCAGTTCCTTCCCCTTCAACTCCACTCTTCCGAACAGTACCACTGAAGGGTTGGTGCTTGTTCATCGGAGAAGAAATTGCACGTCTCATCTGCACTGAAGAAGTTGTGCTCCTCCATCTTCACGTACTGTGTGGCCTGGTACGCCTTCTGGAACTGAAAGCAGCTCATGGATGATGGCGACTCGTCATGCTGAGACATCAAAAGGTTCGAACTTTGCAGAACCCCACCACCACACGAAGATATCGCCGCGTTGTTCATGGGGCTACAGCTGCTGTTGTTATTCTCTTCGTTCAAGATCGCGCTTGAATCGCTATCTGAAGAACCGTCTTTCAAGTCCCCACAAGGGAACAGCGATATCGATGCTGCTCCTCCCACACCATCACCGCCCTCACCGTCGCCCTTGCTGTTGTTGTTGAAGCAATCGTAGCTCAGGTCCTTGTTGGAGTCCGATCCAGCAATGGCGGCAGCGGTTTCAAGATCGCAAGGGTTCTCCTCCGAGTCTTGCAGCGTTGTTATCATCTCCACTTGTTCCTTCTTCACCGAAGCATCGCTTTCGGTGCGTTCGTCTTGCATCCTTGATTTCAATCCCTTAATCTGCATCAAGGTTAAGTGTGATTATTATATGCTACTATTGGTGATAAATAATGTTTGGCCATAATCGAAGTTGGTGGGTACCTCTTTATGCAAGGCTTGGTTGTCTTGTTGGAGTTTTTCGAAGTTGAGTTTAAGAGCTTCGTAATTGGCTTTGAGAACGCCGTAGTCTCTTTCTAACTGCTTGGTTTTCCACCTGGCTCTGCGGTTTTGGAACCAAACGGCAACTTGTCTTGGCTGCAACCCCAGTTCTTGTGCCAGCTTCACCTTTCTGTCCGGTTCCAGCTTGTTCTCAACTTCGAAGTTCTTCTCCAAAGCCTTCACTTGTTCCACGCTTAAGCGCCGTTTCTTCTCGCCGTGGTGCCCCGATTCTTCGATGCAACCGTCTTCGTCCAGTCCGTCCAACATCGATTGGAACTCCCTTCCGTACACCTGCTGTTTGTTCCTTGGACTGTGTTCTTCTATATCAATGCAAATCCGAGACAGCATGGTTAGTGTAACAGTACTTGTGTTTTCAAACAAACATCACTATTGGTACGCAACACCCCAAAAAGGAAAACAAAGCACGATTGAACCTTGTGATTTGGAATGCAATACCCAAGGAAAACAAAAAGGAACAAGACCGAATCAAACACATCTCAACTTATAGTAAAACACTTTGAATGCTTTTGACAAGATAAAAGCACAAGCACACGATAGGCTATGGATCTGTCTGAATTACAAAAGTAGATAACAAAAAAAATTTAATAATTAACCTGTTGTTGATGATGGACAAATTGTCATGAGAGCGCCCAAAGAATCATCGGAGCTGCTAAGTCTCTTCATGATGAGTTGTGTACTTAGGAAAAGCACGGATCTTTAGAATTAGACCGATCAAGGTGTTTCTTTCTTTTAAGATTATGATGATGGGTGATCCCTTTTATTTTCTTTTTGCAGTCAAATGTATGTATATTAAGATGGCAGAGAAGATGAGATTATAGAGGAGAAAAGGGGATCTTTATGTTATATTTACTTAAAGGGTGCCATTGAAGAGGAATTGTAGTGTCTCAAAGAGAGCCACAAGTGTAAGAAGCAGCTACTATACGAGAAGCTATCTCCATAAACACCAAAGTAGTTGTCCTTCTTTCTTGCCACTTCTACTTCTCCCTCTTCATCACCCATCAACCCCACATACACACAAGCACAAGTAATTTAATTCATACAGAAACACGAGTGAGGAATGATCTTAAATTCAGAGTGCACCCTGGTCTCTCTCTACCATCATTACAACAATCAAATTTTGATGGGCTAGAAAGGAACACAAGATAGAAGATTACAGAGAAGAAGTGAGGAAGAGAAGGAGAGAGAGAGAGGGGTGAACAAGTTCAGAGCCCGGGTGAGTTGTGAGTTTCAGTGTCTTTAAATAAAGCAAACCATAGGGATGGGTTAAAGTCTGACTACTGGGGTTAGGTGCCTCATACTCGGGTTCGCTCCTCTCTGAATATGAAAATGAAATGAAAACTCAAATTCAATGCAAATGCAACTTTACTGCTATACACGGTTGCCGGTTGCTCCTCCTATTTTTATTTTCGTGTACAACTGTACATAGTGACACTTGGATTTAGGATCGGCGCGCCTTTCCTTTTAGCTCTCTTTAAGCCGACTAACCAACATTTCTCTTTCCTCACACTCTCCGTTCAGGCCGGTGCACTCATACTTTTTTTTTTAAAAAAATGAGGGAGGGATTAAATTGAAATTAGAGTAAAAATAACCAGCTATAACTAATAGATAGAGATATAGCTCAATAAACACTGGAATCACTATCGCCTTCGGCTTAAACACGGCTACGCTTCACTCTATCGCTAGTGAAAGAAGATAGCAATTTCTTGTCACTTTCAGTCTAACCCGAATTTACTTAGTTAGTCGGAACTTGCTTCTTAGCGTGTAGTGGATCCACCAGGCTAGCTTTCCTGTAGTAGAGTGCGGGGAGAGTGACCATCAGGGCTTTGAATAGTTTATGAGGATCTTGAAATATACAGTGCCCTAAGATCCCAATCCTCAAGCGAATGGCTTATACTCAACTTCAATTCATTCAGTTAGGGCCCCTTGGTGTATTAAACCACCAAATAATGATAGCTGGGTTTGTAGGAAACTTTTTCAGGTAAAAGAGTTGGCTATAAGATATATTATACTAAAAGTTGGCAATAAAATTAATACATCTCATCTCTCTGGTATGACTTTTGGCTGCCTATGGGTTCTATAGTGGAAAGTTATGTATGGTGAGCAGATCATGGGGGAGTCTTTTGTTCCCCAAAATAAATGTAAAAGTTACAAACATACTTTTTTTTTAATTCCGGATGGTCCCTCCCTACAGTTGCAAATCAAGATCCGCAAGAAATTGGGGAGTGTATCAGAGCCATAAGGCCCTTGAACAGTGAGCAATAAGATAGAGTTATATGGATGCCTGATCACTCAGTTTTCCATAAAAAACACCTGGAGGTTAATCAGAGCTACTATGCCTTGGTTGAATTAAAACCGGAGATCTTTTTGAGAAGGAACTCAGTCGTGGACTGATTCCGACCCTTTACCAGAAGAAAACGGAGGAGCGGTATGGTTTCTATTAGAAAGGCTATTTCTTGAGTATCCAGAATAGTCTGTAGCGAAAAGCCTTCCTCATAGCAAGGCAGGAGCTAGAAGCAACTCGCCAGACTCGAACTGGCACGGCTCGCATCAAGCCTATTCTTCCATCAATAGAGTTTCTTTTGTTACGCAGTTCGAAAGCCTAAGCCTTTTGACATCTGTGGGCCCGCCGGCTAAACGAAAAGAGTCCTCTTTCTGGACTCTCCCTAGACCTCTGTCTGGCCTAGGGGACATCTTTAAGCTCTAGAGCTCCTGTCTCCTCACTAAAAGCGTAACTGGCACCAATCTCCCTTTCATCTTAGGGGCGACTCTATACCTTCCCGGCGCATCATTACATGCCCTCATTAACCTTCTGTAAGGCAAGATTCCTAATGGTGGGAGAGCCCTCTAAACCCACTTTCCCCCTCCCCCCGCTTAGCGGGGGGCCTCGCAGTCGCCTTTGGCTCGAGCTACTTTTGCTTTTCGGTAACAGATAGCTTGCTGCCCAAGTCTACCTCCGTAAAAAAACCAATCACCTCTAACACTTACAAAGACCTCTGAAGCGATCTTCTTATAGTAAGTAAGTTTAGATTAAGCCAACCTGCTAATCCCTAGATCTAGAGCTAGAGAAAGAAAAAGCAAGGCAACTTCCGTGACGAGTCAATTCGGATTGGATTAGAGTCTAGATCTTGGTGGGAAGTCCAATATCCAGTCATTTTGAGATGTAAGAAATGTCGCGCCATAAACTGAAAGGATATAATAAAAGGTGTATCCTATAATAGCCAAAGCAATCCATGATGTGACAAAGTGGATAGAGCTTTGAAGAAAGATAACACTGATGCTATACTATACATTGATCTTACCGCAACGCCTTTCCTTGCTTGCCTAAGAGTTCTTGCTTCAAGTTCACTTGCCTTGCTTCTTTCTTCCTTGGATGCTGTTGCATCATTAGATAGGACTTTCTTTGATCGTTCGCGCACAAGAAAAGAAGTCCGTAAGGTTGAAAAGGGATTTGTTTTTAACTCTAGCTCTGACTCAACGTTGGGATTCTTCCTTTTCAACAAGTTCTTTCAGAATCTGTTGATATGAGATTCAACCGATAGCGGATTAATGAAGTGCAGTCGATGTGACACAATACAACGTCAAGCGAATCTGCTCTAATCTCACGGGTAGGTACTTAACAGGAGAGAGGGATCCGCGCTAGCCTATTTCGCGTTGGGAAACTCTACCGAAGTGTATGTGTTAAGGATATAGTCATTTCACCGATACGGATAACCGACTTGAGGAGGAAGACCCCTTTCATTTTTGAAGTACCTAGGGGTACTAATACTAAACAAAGGCAAGTTGGGAAGGATGTTTTTCCATTACCAAAGAGCCACAAAGGCGGATTAATAGCCGTCGGAATCCAACAAAGCAGTGTAGGATTAGGATAAATAGCTCCTAAATCCACTAACTCAGGAAGAATGCCATCAACTCCCTCCATCCAACAGCCGGTAAGCAAGGAATATTCCCAGTCAAACTGCTATTACCTGCTCGTCTATCCTCCAGGACAATAAGTATTTTCCCATCAACAGCCAATACAAAAAATTTCCATGATGGCCGAGGCTGCTAACAACCGAAAGAGGGACTGATAGGAGTTTGTTGCCGAAACCGTCTCGCTACCACATGTTTCCCTTACCTACTGGAATGAAATACAGGAATTAGAACCAGAAACTGCCGGGATGAACAGATGGAGGTATTCACCCAATAGTAGCTACCCCACCACTGGGTCTTGTTCCCCTACAACGCAGTGGTTAAGTTCTTTCTTTCCCCGATCTACTAGCTACACAGGGATTCACCAAATAAGAGCTACACTACTTCGTTGCCCTTATTGAATAGCCCTTGGTGCCTTAGGAATTTCGTATAGTATAAATCATCCGCATATCCTCGATACTCAATTTACTTTTACATCTCTCGTGCCACACAAACGGAATTTACTTAACTCAGTCAAAGAGAAATACAATTCGAAATGAGCGCACCATGAAAACGTTCTAATCCAACTCTGTCTGCTCTAAAGCATCCAGGCCATAAGCCAAGCATTGAATTCTTACCCCTTGGCTAATCCAACTCTAAACCTAAACTTCGGATTCAATCCAGCCCCAAGCCGGGGCTACCCTTTTTTTTACCTACCGGATCCAACGATTCGAGGTCTACCCGCCCTAATGACCGAATGCGGTGGTCATTAGGGCGGCACCCCGGTTTTCTGAGTGCCACCCGTAAACAGTTAAAAACAGAAAGTATCATGATACGTCGTCCACGGGGTTTGGGAAGTGCCTTTGCTCCCTTTCCCAATCGTGGACGCGGTGACCTAATTCCAGATCGAGTCTGAAATCTCGACCTTTAAGGCTAGAATTCCATTTCATTTGTTCGAGAATTCTTAAGATTTGCTGCAGTTTGAGCGGAGAAACCGTTTCCAGTCTAAGATCGTCAAAAAGCTTCTGGAGCATGTCCTTTCTTGGTTTCCTACCTTTTATTATAAAGAAAACTTTTTCAATGCGGTTTTTCAACCACATCGGATCAGGGGCTTCCGGCACCCCCATGGGGGGATTGGGAGCCTGTTGTGATGTGTGATGGGCCTACCACATTCTCCCCTACTCCGGTAGCGTTCGCCAAATCCACTCGCTGCCTTACCGAGGAAGGCCCTATTTCTTCCCTGGGATCACTGTCTCGTGCCTCCGGGTTTCTTGAAGCGGGCTCGGCTTTGCTATTTTCCGTACCCTCACCTGATGGTGACCGGTTAAAGTATTTTAGCCAACTCTCCGAGCCACTGTTCCCTGAATTTGTCCCAGTTACCATCCAAGGAACCACAGAGGCTCCTTCGGTAATAAGGAACCTAAATCCTAAACAAATAAGGAAGGAAAAACACCCGGGGAGTACCAACTGACATAATGCAAAGGAGAGGGACCGACCCCCCACCCTTCGCCTAATTCTTTTGAATCCCGGCCCGGTTTTTCCCCACTAACCAATTACGTTACGACCACTTAACAAACTTGGTTGACGAACATGATTTATGCGCCGCTAATGTAGCGGCTTGTCGAGCATTTGCAAAATTCACACCATCCATTTCAAATAGGACTTGTCCCGTAGACACACGAGCAATCCAACCCGTAGGATTTCCCTTTCCTCTTCCCATTCTGACTTCTGTAAGTTTCCTGATAATAGGGATATCCGCGAAAACTCTTACCCATATCTTACCATTTTTTCGAAATTGTCCGCTCATAGCACGATGGAGGTGTTTTTCCCGGTTATTTTTTAATTGACGTGTTTTACATGCATGTGAGAATTTTTTTCTTTGATTTAAATACAATCTGTTAGTGATGTTTTGTCAGAAAAAGATTTAAAAAAATGAGTAACATGTTAGAAAAGTGTAATTTACTAGTAACATTTTGTAAATTTTATTGCATCCTACAACGGCGTAAAACAAATTTTTTGGGCAACTTTCGGGATTACCCCCCTTTGGTAAAATATTTTAAGAAAAAGTTGGTTATTTTCGTAGTAAGGAAAAATACATGAAGGTGTAGCAGGTAGTTTTAAATCAAATAGATTCTAAATACAATAAACACTACTACTCTTAATAATCTTCCTTTAAGAGTACGTAGCCAGCATATCGGTCATGTTTAATTTCCAGGTGCATGCATTGCCGGAACTTGGTAGGGCTGGAGATGGCAGCTATTTTATCAAAGGTTATAATAGTTTTATTTGTCATAGCCAAATTACCTTGCTACCCTAAGTTTTTCTCCATCATCCGTCACTGGGTGCCTGCGAAGTTATCTTTTTTGAAACCATGAAAAAATAAAACATGTATTGAATACAATCTTATATATCTTTTAGAAAGAATAAAATAGTAATAAAATTATTATTGTTAGTTCTAAAATAATTTATCATGCAAATGTGTTGATATCTAGATATCAAACTTAAATAAGCTTAATAACATCTATCTTCGGAAAAAGGGTAACATGTAGAAAATATTTAGGTTTATAAGGCTCTTTTGTTGAAAAATCAACCAAGTAATCTTTTAAATTACTATAATTATCTTTCTTTTTCTTCACATTTGTTCTCATCCCAAGTAAGAACTAGAATAAACATAGCGGGAAAGATTCTTTTAGTTTCGATTAAATATAACAATTAGTTGAACTTCAATTCAAGTAAGGTGGAAACTCAGGTGAAGTCGACTTTACGTGAAGTTGATAAGTTGATACCTGAGAGTTATTAGATGATTTAACTGATTTGACTAAATTTTCATCCAACGGCTCTCAAGTATCAACTTCACGTGAAATCGACCTGAGTTTTCACCTAATCATACGTCTTCTTTGCTATATTGATTTTCGCATCAAATGCGAATTCAAAGTTCAACCCCATCAGCAATCGCTTGAGCTTGCAAGTAAAGCCAAGTTTTTAATTCAACGCACAATGAATCGTCATCAGATTCACCATATGAGAAATAATGGGGAAAAATTAGATGTGTTCTGAACCCTAGTATAGCTAGCTACCCAACTAACGTATTAGACTTTTAAGCCATAATCAAATTTCCACAAATTAAATTAAACTGTATGTTGTCTAGCTAATTGAAGTAGCTTCCTCGGTAAAAGTCTAAAATTCTTATCACGTATTACTATCGATCATGGTAACTGGTCCAGGTTGGAGACATTGCTAGTCACAGCCGAAATTTCTAGTGCTGAAGGAACCACCCTCGTTTGACTTTGGATCGTCTATAAATCGTAGCATCCTCTTATCAAGTGTGACTTTGAAAACCTTATACTCTAATTACTAATTACTTATCAAGAAGGTTGTCTAATTTTAAATCGTAATAACTTAATTGTTGGAATAGATATCTTGTCTTATCTGACTTCTATTAAAAAAAATGTTCTTCTTCTTCTTCCACATTGCTGCCAATCTTATTAATTGACTAATCTTCACGAACTAACTTGTACCCATTGTCAAATGTATATTATTATACTCGTTAAAACAGATCTCTAGTAATAGTATGTATGTTATAGGTCAGTAGGCATATCATTTTTTATGATAAATAATGTTCTTTCAAGTGAATTTACTTTCAAATGGCAAGTAAGCACGTTCAAGAAGGATTGGTTGGGTTGATAAATTCAACCCTTAAGTTTCAAGTGTTGAAGAAAAAGAGTTATTTATAGCATAAATCTTTGATATCTAGTAATTGTTTTGTGTAGATGTGGGAGGTGATGGGAGAAGAAGTAAGCAGGCATGAGAGGGAGGTGATGCATGGACAAGTGTCTGCAATTGGCAGGGGCTTTGAAAGCAGTTACCGACCACTTCAGTGACAGAGAGGGTAAAGGGTAGGGGTAGGGGTATGGCCGTCACAATCACTGACCCCACTCCCTTTCGCAACAAAACAAATCCTCAAAGACAATTTTGTGGCTTCTTTTCTTTTAATGGGCCCTCTTTTTGTTTCAATTGCAACAACACGTGTGAAGCGGCCCTCATTCATCAATTCATCAACCCCACCAAAAAGCCCACCTCTTCCCCACCAATTTATTCATATCTCTTATCTAAATCCTTCTCATTTTTTATGTCAATAAAAATTGCTTCCACTTTTTTTATCACTCTATGTACTGAAGAAACCACGTACGTTTCTTCTATCTCTCTCTCTCTCTCTCTCTCTCCCTTCTCCATCCAAATCCAAGATGGGACTTGAGTGGAATACAATGTTACTTAAAACTGTACTCAGTAGCACAGTTAAAGCTCATAATTGCTCTCATAAAATCCCAAATCTGTGAAAACATCTAGAAAACGTGGCAAAATAAAATCCTGGTTAGGTAGCAGGATCATTTCATATATCCAAAACGAAACTAGCTACTCTAATAATAAATCCGATAAGGAGGCACTAACATGTAACTAACTAACTAACTAACTAACAAAAGATGAAATGTGTCAGAGCAATATGCATGGATATGCATAGTTTTGCAGCATTCTCTGTCTCACATGCAAACATTTGAGGTTGCGGGTACTGAGGGGATTGAAGAATGATGATGAATTGAAGAAGGCCATGTTATGTTGGGGGAACAGACATGTCTCAATCGTAGACAGCTATAATAAGGGAAGAGTCTCCACTCCCCACTTCACAAATCACAACCTTGTTCTTCTTGTGCTTGTGGACCTATCATTTTATGGAAAAACACCCTTTCAACTTTCAACATTATTACATAATTAATAACAACTCATAGGCCCTTCCGAGAAGGTGTCATCACTTGTACAAATACAATGACATGTCTTACAAAACCCATGTGAGCTTGATATAGATAGACACAGTGAGAGGAGAGCCATATCCTAAGAATATGGATGGATTCAAAACTCATGGGACACACTCATTAGTGTCGCTGACTTTCACATAAAGGCATCTCCTTAACAACATAACCCTCTCTTTTTATTTTTCTTTCATATTTTTTACCCTCAAGGGATATCCCCAGGAATAATCAAACTTTTAATCTTCCTTAACACATAGATACAACTTGTTACTTTCAGCAACCTAATAATTGCATACAAGACCAATGCTAGAAAATTGATGCATATGTGACTTAAAAGATTTTCATTATTTAAGTAAATAGAAGAAAAGAAGTTTATAGGGGGTGCAAGGTTTTCAACGCTGCCAAGGCTGTATTCACACCCGGCAAAATCAAACAAGAGAAGAAAATCTCATGAGGCCATTAGTTTCAACTTGTTATGTGAGGAAGACATCTAACTTGTTGGACCCCACAGGCCACAGCCATTCAAATTGGTACAAATTGGTAAGAAAACTCGTGCAAAAAATTTTGTCTACCAACCAAACTGAGAAGACAGCATGAGTTTAACCCGGAGTGCAACTATTTAAAAGATCAGAAGAGAACAACTCTGAGTTGTCAAATGCATGAATATAAATTTTACAAGTGGAGCTAATTAATTAAAGCTAAGGACAATTTGATACACAAGCATCTCGCGTTAATACAAACAAGGACTATACTTAAAGAGTGTAATGTCGGAAGTCTAACTTAATAACTACATGAGTGACCAATAGCTGATTCCATGAAAACTAAACCAAAATTAAAATAAAATAAAATGAGAGAATGAGACAATCACATGGCTTTCACAGAAACTGTTGTAATTAGTAGCAATGGCTGTAGAAAGTAAGAAAGAGATGGATTTTTGTTTTGGTAGCTAGTAGGGGCCTAAGAATTGAGTTGCTTTGCTTGTGCTATAGAATCCAACAAATATACACAAGTAAGAAACAAAGAGAGAAAAACAAGAAGCAAGAAAAGAAAAGTTAACAGAGTGGAAAATTAAAAATGAAAAAGGAAAAAGGGATTTGATTAGGTGAAAGGTTTCGTCTGACAGCGCATAACCCCTAGTGGTAGGCAGCTTTCTCTTTTGTTCTTTCCTTTTCTAATTCGTGAGTGCTATCCAAAGAATATAACAAAAAGTTATAGGGGCAACAGAATCTTGACGATGACCTCCTTTTCCACTACTATGTCTACTTGGTACTTTTTTTTCCCCCCAACACACAAAAGTACAGAACATCTGCTTAATAAAACTGTTCCATTTGGATGAAGCAGGTTTGCTTAGGTAACCAATGATTACCACTAACACAATGCCATGCTACTGCCACACGTCTAGATCTCATATCATGGCTAATCAGTGATCAATAAGACCAAGACTTTGTGTCATTCCCACTAACTGTGCTCTATTATAACTTGTAAGTCATATGCGGGGAAATGTTACACATTCTATGTTTGAATATACAGCTACTATAGGAAGAGGGATGAACCTTGATACTGAGTTGTATTTGTGACAAAGGCAAATAGAAGCATATAGCTTAATCATGAATTATATCATATGATGGCAGACATTAAATATATGCATAATGATGCTAGTGGAGAATGTTTCATATTGTGTAAAAAATATGGCAATATATATATATACAAAACTCGACATTCCTTTGCAGTTTGTGCAATGTCACTGCCAAAATAGCATAGCCTCTGTTGGTGGTGTCGCTCTCTGGTGTTGAGTCTTCATATCCAAACTTGTGTTGATCCTTCACCAGACATACATTCTTTGTACATAGCGCGTCTCCACTCTCCACTTGCTTCAATTGGGTTAAATCTCCCATTGATGATGACACACAAAGACAATGCAGAAAAACTCGAATATGGTTTTTCAAATCATGATACCAAGTTAATAAAGAAACAAACAGGGAATGTGTGGTTTGTTGATGTAACTGTGGGAACAACTTAGAGCTTGCAATGAAACAGAAGGCAGGGGTGTCGGAGGACATGAACTAGGTAAAAGCATTGCCTTCGGCCACAAGCTACCTACTTATGACGTGGCAAAGGAATTACTACAGCACTCCCTCCTGATTCTCGTGAATATATATGGTGGTATTGGAGCACAGGTAAGTAGATAATGTTGTTTGTTGCTTGTGTTTCTTTCAAATGAAAAGATTCCAATAGCAGTTGTAAGATTCCTTCTTATCCGGCATCGACTTCTGACCATCTTATCTAGAATATTTGAAATAATTGAGAAATATGCTTCTTTGTTACAGATATTACGAGATTTTTGGGAGTTCATAGAGTGAGGCTAATGCAAACAACTCGAGAGATCATTGGAAATTAAGCATTTCAAAATTTGCTACGTAATTAAATGATATTATTATGAAGGGGATAATTAATGAAATAGCGCTCAGTTCTTGATGCTGTGATGGTGTGATACATGGTATGTCTCAAGTCAGTGCCTTAATTTTTTGGGTAAATTGCATCTTCCAAATTTATTACTTTGGGTTAGTAATTAGTATTAATAATTGTAAATTGTTAAACAATAATTTAGTCAAATCTGTAAATCATTTAAAGATTCTCCACTATCAATTTTATACGATCTTTTACCTTAGTATAATCATGATATGATACATTAATCAATTCCTGGTGAAATTTGTTTCAAAGAAAAAAGATTGAAAATCTGCCATTTATCCTTGCAGATAAAATGTAATGCTTGCTAATCTGATAAAGTGATGCATGGCCCCTATTGTTACACATGTATAAGGAAAACTTGAACATCTCTGAAATAGTTGGTAAGCGGTAGACTTTAATATATATATATAAGATTTTATAATTGTTTGACTATTGAATAATAAATTATAGGACTTAATTTTTATATGTTATAAAAGTGTTACTTTTATTTAAAGTGTGATTAAACGAATAAATCATACATTTTAAAAACAAAGATCATCATAAAAATATGTTTTTGACATCTTTATTGGAATAGTTACCTAGAGAGACAAAAAAAACCAGCAAGAACTTGCCTTATTTAGCATTCATTAATTGTCGCAACAATTAATGAATGCTAAATAAAGCAAGTTATGGTTGTTTTTGATTAATTTTCTTTGGTTACTAAATATTTCCGATATATAGGCACAACTCCGTTGGCCAAAAAAAATATAGCTAAAGATGATTAAATATTAACCTTCAAATCCAAAAGTAACATGTGTTAAAAATTACGGATATATGTATAAATTTATTTGGCTATTTATTTGAACATTGTCATTTTGCAAATTTGTAGCTAAATTTTTATTTCTTTAGAAAATAAGAACTACCAAAATATCGTTTTGCTCGAATGTAAGTTGGCACTATTTACTTGCAAGGAGTGTAAATGTTTTTTGGCATTGAATGAGGCGGTGGTCTAGCGTGATGAGGGGATACAAGTTAATGAATAATTTTTATTTCTTTAGAAAATAAGAACTATCAAAATATCATTTTGTTTGAATGCAAGTTGGCACTGTTTGCTTGCAAGGAGTGTAAACGTTTTGTGAGGTTGAATGAAGCGGTGGTCTAGTGTGATGAGGGGATACAAGTTAATGAATAATTTGTTATTTCTTTCCAAAATAAGAACTACCAAAATGTCATTTTTCCCGAATACAAGTTGACACTGTTTGCTTGTAAGGACTAAGGAGTGTAAACGTTTTCTAATGTTGAATGAGGCCGTGGTCTAGTGTGATGAGAGGATACAAGTTAATGAATAATTTCTATTTCTTTTTAAAATATGAACTACCAGAGTGTTGTTTTCCCCAAATGCAAGTTAGCACTATTTGCTTGCAAGGAGTGTAAACGTTTTCTGACGTTGAATGAGGCGGTGATCTAATGTGACGAGGGGGTACAAGTTAATGAATAATTTCTATTTCTTTCTAAAATAAGAACTACCAAAATGTCGATTTTTCCGAATGCAAGTTGGCAATGTTTGCTTACAAAGAGTGTAAATGTTTTTTGGCATTGAATGAATGAAATGAGTGGGATGACGGGATATAAGTTAATGAATAAAATATAAAAAATTTAAATGCATGTATTATGTATATATACTTACTGTGGTGTAAGACAAAATTTAATATTTTTGTGGACTTGTGGTGGAGCATAGTCATTGTTTTGAATTTGATCGATAAGTTATTGCGGTTTATTAGTTAATAATGGTGTTCGTAATTAGATTGGAAACGCTATATTACCAACTACAACAATATCATTAATCTTTCATGTTTTGCTCATATTTGTTTGTTGGTGTCAATGTTAAAATTAGTCAAAACTCAAAAGTGTTGTGAAATAAATAAATAATAAAAAAAAATATAAAATAAAAAAGTATAGATATAAGATTTTAATGTTGATATTCACTAATATTAATATCTTAATATAATAGAAATAATGATTCATATATATTTATATATATATATAGCAATGTGCATAGAGACAAAGAAAGAAGAGTATTTTTATATTTTATAGTGTGTCACATTGCCTCAACCTAGACTTCTATTTATACAAGTGCAATATTAACTTTTTCAAATCTTGAAAAACTTGCTTAGTCTTCCATTCAATGTTTATACCATCCAAAAGCATTTGATCGGAGAAACAAGCTATGCTGAGTGGATGCTTAGTAGACATCTATATTGTAACAATTCCTTTTGGAGGTCTATTAGGAATATGCCTCGTTACAATTTTACTAAAAAAATTCAATGAAAAAAATAATTTTAGTAAAGAAAAAAGAGTACAATATCCTTTGTAATGAGTACTGC
>NC_029787.2:129623661-129629944 GCF_000816755.2 Arachis ipaensis | reverse complement strand
AAAAACTATTAGAGACAAAAACCTGACCAAAAAAAAAAGTATAACCTCACCCTCTTGTCGACATTATTTAATGTATTGGAATTGACGCATCTCAATCCGATGTACCAATTTTTCAAAGGAGGATTTTAGAAATGACTTTGTAAATAAATCTGCCAGAGAGGATCTGTTGAACATCAATTGTTTCTTGATTTTGAAAGTCATGAGTGAAGAAGAATTTAGGAGAAATATACTTTGTTCTATCACTTTTGGTGTATCCACCCTTAATTTGAGCAATGCATGCTGTATTATCTTCAAACAGAATATATTGGATTAAATTCTTGAGCAAAAAACACTCGCAACTAGCTTTATGTATCACTAGTATTTCTGCATGATTAGAGAATGTTGCTGCAATTGTCTGTTTCGTGGACCTCCATGATATAACTGTACCACCATATGTGAACAGGTTATCCTGTTTGAGATTTTTCTTTGTGTAAGTCAGACAAATATCCTGCATCTGCATAACCAACTAGTTGTGACTTGGATCTATATAGATAAAACAATCCCACATCAATCGTTCTATGAAAATATCGAAAGATTTGTTTGATTACATTCCAGTGTCTTCTGATTGGAGAGAAAGTATACCATGCTAAAAAATTCACAGTAAATAATATATTGGGTCGTGTATTATTAGCAAGATACATTAGCGCTCCAATGGCACTAAGATATGGTACTTCAGGACCAATGATATCTTCATTTTCTTCTTTAGGACGGAATTGATCATTGGGGTACTTAATGGATGTAACTTATCCATATAAAATCTCTTCAAGATCTTTTCTGTGTATGTTGTTTGATGAATAAAGATACCATTTTTTATATGCTCGATTTGCAGGCCAAGACAAAATTTAATCTTTCCAAGATCTTTCATCTCAAACTCTTCTTTTAGAGCTTTTATAATTGTTGGAATCTCTTCAGGGGTTCCAATGATATTTAAATCATCAACGTATACAGCAATTATAATGAATTCAGATGCAGATTTCTTTATGAAAACACATGGGAAGATATCATCATTCTTAAATCTGTTTTTGGCTAGATACTTAGTAAGACGGTTATACCACATTTGTTTAGATTGCTTTAGACCATATAAAGATTTTTGTAATTTGACTGAATATAATCCCTGCGAATATTCATTGGATGGTTTAGATGTCTTTAGTCCTTCAGGAACTTTCATATAGATATCACGATCCAATGATCCGTATAAGTAGGTTGTTACCACATCTATTAAATGCATATGTAGTTTATGATATCGGATAAACTAACCAAATAATACAATGTTATTACATCCACTACAGGACAATATATTTCTTCATAATCTATATCGGGTCTTTGTGAAAAACCTTGTGCCACAAATCGAGCTTTGTAGCGTACAACTTCATTTTTCTTATTTCGTTTTCTCACAAATATCAATCTATATCCAACAGGTTTTACATCTTTTGGTGTACGGACTACAGGTCTAAAGACTTCACGTTTTGCAAGTGAGTCTAACTCAACATTGATAACTTCTTCCCATTTTGGCCAATCATTCTTTTTCGATATTCTTCGACTGTTCTTGACTTAAGATCTTTACTTTCATGCATGATATTTAATGCCACATTATATGCAAATATTTCATTGACAATTGTCTTATTTCGGTCCCATTTTTCTCCTGTAAAAACATAATTTATTGAGATCTCGTCATTTTCATAATTTTCAGGTACCTAAACGTTTTCTGGCGTCAAAACTATATCAAAATTTTAGACAATGAAGGTGACTTTACTATGTCTTTAGCTTTTTCAACAGGAATAGTATTTACCTCTTTTCTTTTTCGAGAATTTTTGTCTTTGGAACCGACAAGTCTACCACTCTTCTGGCGTGAATTTATTTCAGTGGCTACTTGTCCAACTGGTACATCAATTCGAATTGGGGCATTTTTAGCTGGTATATAAGATTTAATTATCCTCTTTGTATTAGAAAATGTATCAGGCAATTCATTTCCTATTCTTTGCAAATGTATAATCTTTTGAACTTCTAGTTCACATTGTCTTGATTGAGGATCTAAATGCATTAAAGATGATGCATTTCAATTAAGTTCCTTTTCAAGAAGCTTATTCTTTCCCCCTAATGTTGGAAAATTTGATTCATCAAAATGACAATCTGCAAATCGGGCTTTAAATATATCTCCAGTTTGTATCTCAAGATACCTTACTATAGAGGGAGAATCATATCCAACATATATCCCTAATTTTTTTGGGGTCCAATTTTGGAGCGAAAAAATGGTACAATGGGAGCATATATTGCACACTCGAATATTCTTAAATGGAAAATATTTGACTGTTGGCCAAAAGCTAATTGCATAAGAGAGAACTTATGGTAACTTGTTGGCCTCAAATGAATAAGTGTTGCGGCATGTAAAATAGCATGCCCCCAAGCTGAGGTTGAGAGATTTGTTCTCATAAGCAAAGGTCTTGCAATTATCAAGACCCTAATTAATAGAGGCGTTTAATAAGTGATTCTGCTAACTCATTTTGTGTGTGAACATGAGCTACTAGATGTTCAACGCTTATTCCTTTAGCCATACAATAAGCATCAAAGTCTTGGGAAGTAAATTCACCAACATTATCAAGACGAATTGCTTTGATTGGATTTTCTGAAAACTGTGCTTTTAATCGAATAATTTGAGCAAGTAATCTCGCAAACGCTAGGTTGCGAGAAGACAATAAGCACACATGTGACCATATCGAAGATGCGTCTATTAGTATCATAAAATATCTAAAAGATCCATATGGTGGATGAATAGGTCCACGTATATCGCCTTGAATCCTTTCTAAGAATTTAGGGGACTCAAATCCAATCTTTACTGGTGATGACCTTAAAATTAGCTTTCCTTGAGAACATGTAGCACAACAAAATTCACTAGATTTAAGAATTTTCTGGTTCTTTATTGAATGTCCATGGGAGTTTTCGATAATTCTTCGCATCATGGTTGTTTCCGAATGACCCAATCTATCATGCCAAGTTATGAATTCATTTGGACTAGTAAATTTCTGGTTTACAATGGCATGTGATTCGATTACACTAATTTTAGTATAATATAACCCAGATGAAAGTGAGTGTAACTTTTCTAATATAATATTTTTTTAATTATGAATTGTGATACATAAGTACTCATGATTTTCCTCCTTCATTGTTTCAATATGATATCCATTTCGGCGAATATTTTTAAAACACAAAAAGTTTCTTAGAGACTTGGTAGCGCATTGTTTATTATAAATTTTGTTCCTCCAAGCAACAAAATTATAGCTCTTTCGGAGCCTTCTATCACATTGTCTGAGCCAATAATAGTATTAACATATTCTTCTTTTGGCACAAGATGAGTAAAATATATATTATTTTTAAAAATGGTGTGCAAACTTGCACTATCCGCAAAGCAAACATCTTCATTATATATCCTTGTCATTTTTTTCAAAGACAAATAATAATAATAAAATGAGTAGCAGTACATGCTCAGTAAAATTGTATTCCTGGTTGAAATTATTTTTCTAAGAAACACTGTACATAAAAATAGTGTCATATACTAAAATTTTATTGTCACTACTATTATTATTATTTTAAAATTTGACACATTTAATAATTTTAAAATTCTTAAACATAGAAGATATTAAACTTTTCTATCATTAATCAAATGGCCAATATTTCCTTCAGGATTCTCAAAGAAATCAGATACTTCATAATGAGTGGTGTAATTTTCAGCAACATTCTTTGAAACAAATTCATCTCCTTTCCTTTGTCGTCCTTTTTCAAGGATGCTTGATAAAGATCAACTAGGTGCCTCGGAGTATGACAGGTACACGACTAATGACCCTTTCCACCACAACGGAAATATTTATCCTCTGTTAATTTATTTTGTCCATTATTTCTTTCTTTATCCCGTTTCTGGTGAGATCATTTCTTGTGAACATCATTTTTCTTTCTACCATGATTTTTCTTGTTACCAAAATTTTGTCATTTACCTCTTTTGGGGTAATGATTTACCGCATTTGTTTCAGGAAATGAGGCGGTGCCAGCTGGACGCGCTTCATGATTTCTTAAAAGCAACTCATTGTTGCGTTCAGCAACAAGAAGGTAAGAAATTAGTTCAGAATATTTTTTAAATTCTTTTTCTCGATACTTCTGCTGCAAGAGCACATTCGAGGCATGGAAGGTCGAGAAAATTTTCTATAACATATCATTATTAGTTATCTTTTCTCCACATAATTTCATTCGTGAGGTAATTCAGAACATTGTTGAATTGTATTCATTTATGGATTTAAAATCCTGTAGACGTAAGTGCGTCCACTCATATCGAGTTTGAGGAAATATCACTATTTTTTTATGATTATACCTTTCTTCAAGGTTTTTCCACAGATCTGCAGGATCTTTTAACGTGAGATATTCATTTTTCAATCTTTCGTCAAGGTGACAACGAAGGAAGATCATAGCCTTGACTTTATCCTTTTGGGATACATTATTTTAAGACTTAATGGTATTTCCAAGATCCATTGAATCAATATGAATTTCGACATCTAGTATCCATGATAAGTAGTTGTTTTTAAATATATCAAGAACATTAAATTTAAGATGGCTGAGTTTTGACATAATAAAAATTTATTACCTGAGTCTTTCTAAATTTTGATCAGAGTCTCGTATTGATAACATATTGTGAAATAAATAAATAATAAAGAGNNATATATAAAGACAAAGAAAGAAGAGTATTTTTATATTTTGTAGTGTGTCACATTGCCTTTGCCTAGATCTCTATTTATACAAGTGCAATATTAATTTTTTCAAATCTTGAAAAATTTGCACCATTTTCCATTCAATATTTATACCGTCCAAAAATATTTGATTGGAGAGACAAGCCATGCTAAATAGATGTTGAGTAGACATCTATATTATAACAAAAGGTTGCTTTTCGAATAACTGTATTTGGTATTTGTGAAAAAGAAGAACGGTGTAAATTTAAGATAATCGGGAGTGAAAAAATTAATATTTTTTTATTTTTTTATTTTGATATTTGGAGAAGATAATATCCTATTTTCTGATTTAATTTTTAAGATCAGTTTTGTAATTTAAATTTTTTAAATATTTTTGGGTTAATTATATGTGAACTACGTATCACTCTAAAACTCAATCAAAAATATATTATCCTAAATTATTAATAAATAATATATATTAAAGAGAATTTAAAATTTTAAATATTCAAAAAGAAAATTATTTTTATTACAGTAAACGAAATTTATTTATACTTTTTAAGATCTGATATCTTCTGTTTAGGACTGCATACGGATCGGATTTGATATAGCCTATAATTCTATCCGATCCGCACTACACTAATTGGATCGGATACGATATCCACATTTTTCAGGTCAAATCCGATCCGATCCGCATACTTGCGGATCGGATCGGATATCAGGTATATCCGCATAATTCAAAAAAATTATTTTAAGATTCTATTTGGAGTTTAATTATTCTAAGTTAAAGTACAACATAAAAAATTAAAAACAAGATATCATAAAAGAACACACTAAAATGCATATCACATTAGGATTTACTTTCTTAAACTATGATGTGAATCCGCGGATATCACGACCAAATTCGCAATCTGATCCTACCATAGTGCGGATCAGATCTGATCCGATGGCTCTGCAGATCGAATAATATTCGCAAAATTTAGATTGGGATGCAGATAATTACCGCAAATATGCAGATATTATCCGATTCGTCCTACTTCTATTTAATAATGGTCAAATACCTATGATGCACGGACACTGACACGGACACGAGACATGACACGACACGGGACACGCCGACACGCGAATTTTAAAATCTTACATGACACGGGGAAACGCATATATATAAAATATAAAGTATTTTTTAGATAAATTGTAATGATATTTTGATATTTTATTGATATTAAAATATAAAATAAAATTTTTAATTATTTTTAGTGTCTTATTTTAATTATATCAAGTATTTAAAATATTTTTTGTTTTAATAAATAATAATATATACTATATCTGAATTTATTTTAAGAATATATGTTAAGAATAAGACTAGACACGCAGACACGTGATGGTATTTAGGTGTGTCCAGCCGTGTCCGAAAAATAATTTTTTATTTTTTATTAAGACACGGTTGGACACAGCAGATACGCGTGTCGGTGAGTGTCGTGTCCAAAATGTGTCTGACACGCGGACACGATAACTCAGCGAAGTGTCCGTGCTTCATA
>NC_029787.2:129615779-129623529 GCF_000816755.2 Arachis ipaensis | reverse complement strand
TTGATATCATAAAAAAAAATATACAAAAGAAATAAATACAGTTTCCTTTAATAAATCAAATGAAATGTAAACATACATATAATACTGGGTAATCACCACACTAGTGATATATTTTAAAGCATGTTGTGTGTTGGTGGGTCAACTAGTCAAACACACTATGGTAAGTAAAGAGTTGTGGAGTGTCCAATAAGGCAATAGCAGTTACTACTTAATAGAGTTAGTCACTCCAGTAGCAAAATAGAATCACAATCACAATTACAATCACAATCACAATCACAAACACTAATGATATGATAGGATAGGATAGGAATCTCTTAACTGCCCACCATGATTTAAAGTTAAACGCGTAAACGCCCTGTTGACTTTGGACGAAGAAGGAGATGAAGCTGTGTTGTGTATTTGTAAAGATAGATGTTTTTACGCAAAAAGATAACTAAATGTTAATAGTCATCCAATTCGCCAAAAAGGAAAGCCGCTAAATTCCAATTATGTTGGTCAGCTAATGAAGCCACACTTTATGCCTCAAACGTTATCCTCTGTTTCGCCGCTCATGGGTTTTCTTCCCAGAAAACTAGTGCTACTGCAACTGCAACATCAGAGTGAGCATATGATTATGAACACAGTATCACATAGCCCTAGCCCTAGCCCAGGCCCAGGCCCAGGCCCAGCACCTTCTCCTTCCCCTCTTCAATCATCACTGTCACTCCCTATCCCCATCCCGCCAAAGTTCCCTTTCCCTTTAATCCCTATCCGTGATGAAGGGTTTCACGTGCATCTTCTTCAACTTGGCATGATTATCATGGCCGGCACCGTTGGAATCGCGATGCTTCTATGTGCCGTCTCCTTGATCCGAAGGATCTGTTGTTCCTGGAGGCATAACCGCACGGGAGGAAACACGCCCATACTGTTCCATGTTAATGGAGATTCTGCTGTTTCAGGTTCGGATTTCGATGATGATGAGGGAGCCTTGGTTGATCACCCTATATGGTTCATCCGCACGGTGGGGCTGCAGCAATCGGTTATAGATTCCATCACAGTGTTTGTTTACAGAAAAGGCGAGAGGCTAATTGATGGTTCAGATTGCTCTGTTTGCCTCGCTGAGTTCCAAGAAAACGACTCTCTCAGGCTGTTACCAAAGTGCAGTCACGCCTTTCACATCCCTTGCATTGACACGTGGCTTAGATCGCACAAGAATTGCCCTCTCTGCCGCGCACCCGTTCTTCATGATTCCGGTGCCGCAACTGCTATTAGTACGGATGTGATAGTTCCCGAGGCTGATTCAAATGGTTCTGGTGAGAATCAAGAAAATGGTGAGAGTAGTTCAGTGAGGAATATTGGAGATGAGGATGATGGGGGTGAAGATGGAGAAACCCTAGAAAAGATGAATAGGCACAGAGATGCTTCGATTACACAACCAATGAGGAGGTCGGTTTCCATGGATTCATCATCCATGTTTCGTGATTTGAATTCTGATGATCAAGATGACAAAATCACCAATCCAAGTTCAAGAATATACAAACTGGCTTCAATAGCATTTCAGAAGAGGCCTAGAAGCCCTTTTTCACATAACAGGAAATGCTCCACTTCTACACACTCTAGGAGCCACAGTTCAACTCTCCCTTTGTAGAATCTCCTCAGCAATAGTTAGAATTAGGGTATCAGAGTTCATCCAAACCACTTATGTTCTCTCTACATATATATGTGTCTATGTTTCAATACAATTATACACACAAATTTTAGTGTTTGTGCCCAGATCCTTCTTTTTCCTCTTTTTTTTTTTTTTTTTTTTTTTTTTTTTTTTTTTTTTTGCTTTTTCTTTTTTCTTTTTCCTATTAACAAGAAAAGTTAAGAAAAGGTAGATTATTGTTTAAATTGCATCAGCTGGGAGTTCAATCCAGACATCTGAATTGGCCCAGAAACACATGTGGGTTATCTCTGTTTTCAATATATTTTGATAAAACAGAAATATAACTGTTCTGAACGATACTTTTTTTCCTTGTTACTTGATCATTGAATCTCTTTTTTATATAAAGTATAACCTCCATGTATACTCGTATAAGTAACTTTAATTTACAAGTAAAAAGTAATCTGATACCGTTTAAATTAAGTTGACTCGAAAAAGTGAAAAACAAGGTCACTTTCAACCACATATTCCCCAGATCACTGACACCAACACCTTCTTTTAGTCATTTCTAATGCATCAAATTATACGAAGAAAAATTATAAGATATTAACTAAGAAAATCTTGTTCATTTTATTTTAATTATTATGAAAATAATTTCGAAGGCAGTTTAACACATCTGGTTCTATGGTGTAGTGGTTAGCACTCTGGACTTTGAATCCAGCGACCTGGGTTCGACTCCCGGTAGGACCTTCATTTTATATATTTGTTTGACTATGTCATATTGTCATGAGTTTTTAAAATTTTGCTAGCTGTCATGCACTCATGCTTCATGCTCTTTTGAATCCCGGTGATAAAGAAAAGAAAAAGATTTTGTTTTGATTTTACAATAGAGAAGTAATACCTAACTAAAAAATTTAAAATTCCAGAGCTTGTTAGCTTTTACCTTGGTTTTTAACTTTTAATCTAGACCTATATAGGGATGTATAAGTAGCAGTAGCAGGGTACAAGTGCAAGAATGTATGTGGAATGCTAAGTGTATAGATATTCTCAACTTGGTTGAAATGTTAATATTATTCAAAGCCATCTCTTATAAAGCAATATGTAAAGTCTCTTAACGAGCTGGCCAAGTACAAAGTATCCAAGAAAAAGAATGAGCAAAAATCCGAAATAGGAGAAGGGTAGAAGCGTGAATTCCATTATTCTCCCAATAGGTGTGAACGGAAGTGCAATTCCAATTGCAGATATGACAAGTGTGGAGCACATGACAGGCGAAGAAGCAATGTCCTGTATGAAAGGAATTTTGTCAGTTCTGATCAAGTGAATGATGAGAGTCTGCATGAGGAGGCCCTCAATGAACCATGCTGAATGGAAGAACTTCTCATCCAAATCAGCTCCGATATTGTAATAGAACCAAAGGAACAAGAGTGCTGCCACGTCACAGAGAGTGCATACTGGCCCATTCCACAATATGAACATTGGCAACCCTTTCTCTGACCATTTCTGAGGACTCTTGACATACTCTCCGTCCATTTTGTCCCAGGGGATGGCGATTTGTCCCACGCTGTAGAGCAAGTTCTGTGTGAGGAGCTGTTTAGAGGTTAAGGGCTCATACTTGAGGAACAAGATTGCTATGAGAAGTGAAATCACGCCTCCCAGGTTTGCAATAACTGACATCTTCACATACTTCATTGTGTTGCCAAAGGTGAGTCTACCGTGCTCTACTCCTGCAACCAGCACATTCAGATCCTTCTCAAGTAAGATGATATCTGCCATGTCTTTGGCTATGGCTACACCTGAGTCCACTGAAATGCTAACATTCGCAGCATCAAGGGCAAGAGAGTCATTCACACCATCTCCCAAGAATCCAACCACATGCTTTCCAACTGTCTGCAACGACTGTACCACTCTCAGTTTCTGAGTTGGCGTCAAGCGTGCTAGCACCGTGGCGCGTTGAACCGTCTCATGGAAACTTTCTTGGTCAAGTTGCTCTATCTCTGGCCCTGTTATCACATCACTGGTTCTTATGCCAACTTCAGTGCATACCCTTGTTGCCAATGACAGTGAATCACCTGTTAAAACCTTTGCTTCAACTCCTTTTTCTGCCAAACGCCGCAGTGCTTCTTTCGCCGACGCCTTTGGTGGGTCGAAAAATGTTATTAGGCCAAGGAATATCATGTCTCCCTCCTCACTTGTATTTATTCCATTACTTGCTTCCTCTCCAAGTTTCTTTATAGCTACTGCTATAACCCTTAATCCCTCATTGCTTAGTTCTTCTGAAAGATTTAAGATTCTCTTATAGTCTTCTGAAGAGAAGATCGAGATTCCTTCTTTTTTGTCAGAATTCGCAATGTAAGAACAAACTCTCATGACTTCTAACAATGCTCCTTTTGTTACCATGAACCTGCCAGAGAACTGTGGCTGTCTCTCATTTGTTTCTAAGATTACAGACACTCTTCTTCTTATGAAGTCAAAAGGAATCTCATCTAGCTTTCTCCACTTGGATGGCTGAAACTTAAGTCCATTTGTATATACGTATGCAAGAATTGCATCATCCAATGGATACTTCTGCTCAATCTTGAAGTAAGAATTGAGAAATGCAAAGCGTAGAACTTGTTCTTGGGGCATCCCTTTGCTGTCAACATGATTAACCATAATTGCACGATTCATTGTTAGTGTGCCTGTCTTGTCAATACATAGAATATCCCTGCAAAATATAAAGAGTGAGTACAAGACAAATGAGTGATATTTCTTTTTTGGTTGATAATGTGACTACATTCTTACATGGATCCCATCTCGCGAATAGCGGTCAAACTTTTAACTATACACTTGTCTTTAGCCATAGCAAGTGCTCCTTTCGCTAGACATGTATTCACAATGAGGGGAAGCATCTGAGGATTGAGGGCAGATGCAACTGAGATTGCAAAAAGAATGCTGTTGCTCAAATTAAGTGATGTAAGGTAATCTGTCAAGAACATAATTGTAACTAGCACTAGCATAACTGAAATAAGCAAGTAAAATATCCACTTGAGACCCTTTTCAAAGTCATCTGGTGGCTTCCTCTTCCCAACTTTTGAAAACATGGTGCTCATATAAGTATTGGATCCTGTCGATACAACCAATCCTGTTCCAGTACCTGAAACCACGCTCGTGCCCTGCAGTTGAGTTTACTATTGGTTTAGTATTGGTTTGGTTTGTAAATATAAAGTCTTTGGTTCATTTCAATTCACCATGAAGCAGATGTTCTTTAAATCTAATAAAGGAGTGCTTTGATCTTCTCTGATATCAGCAGTTTTCTCAGTTGTCCAAGATTCCCCAGTTAGTGAGGCCTGGCTGTTGAAAACGTCACAATGTAAAATTTAGTTAGCTTAATTCACGCGCAATTATGATACGAGCAATTCTACATGACCAGTAAATATTATTATTTTTTGTCAGTAATAATTTGCACCTATATTTACAGGCATGAATCAATATAGTTTACACTTTACACCCATGTTTTCCAGAGATTGTACATATGAATTAGTAAAATTTATTTATCAAAAACAATTTAGTGCTTGTGTTAGTCGAATGATGGTCAAAAATACTAAAAGTTGCTGCATCACGAATTTCTCTTATGATATACAAAAGGTAGTAGATTTTGAAGTTGGCATACCTCACAACAAGATGCTTTGAAGATAACAACCTAACATCACCAGGAAAGAGATCACCAGGTTCAAAAATGACAATGTCGCCGGGAACTATATCCCTGTGATCAACTTGAACTATTAACTCTCTCTGCACAACTCTACCAGCGCATCTTTGCACTTTTACTGGGCACCTTACCAATTCAGAAAGTTTCATGGCTGCTTTTGAGCTGCTGTATTCCTAAGAGTCACATTTAGTTTAGTGAATGCATTTATGATTTATATATTCATTCTTGATGAACAAAGAAGGTGAGAGCCAAGTATACCTGACAGAAACGAAGGGCAACACTAATGAAAACCAGTATAAGCATGATGCATCCATTTGCATCGTCACAAGCAATGAATGACATTGCAGATAAAACAATGAGGATCATGTTAAAAGGATGGAAAAGAGAATTCCACAAAAGATGCCACCACCTTGGAAAAGAATACTCAAGTGGAACATTTGGCCCATTTTCCTTTAGCCTCCTCTCTGCTTCAGTGAAACTTAGACCTGCAAACACTTTATTAAAAACATTTTCTAGGAGCAAATTCAATATGAAAAATATTGTTGACTTGCCTCTTTCGGTGGAAGCAACATACTCGAAGGCAATGTATTTCTGAGAGTGAGCCAAAGTGTATAACCATGAGCACACTCTCTCTTCTTCCTTACTTTGTGAACCCCCATCAGCTTCCTCTACAATTCAACTCAACCATCATAATTAATAAAAGCATCATATTCTAAAAAGTTGTTGTTTTCTAAGGAGCTTACTTGAATGGATGAGGCGGCGCAGTAACAGTAGAAGCTTAGTTGGGAATGAACATTGGTGGGTGGTAGTACTAGGAGGATTCTGTACAAGAACTTGGTTTATGTTGTTGGAATCAGGTACCATGTACGAAATTTTGGATCTGCCCATAAAAAACATTGAAATAGGAGGGTAGCAACCATTGAGATGGAAAAAAAAAAAAGAGTATCTTTGTTGAATGGTTCGAGTGAGAGGAAGATCAGAGGTTTATTTGTCTTTTATTTATGAGTTAGTTGTTCACTTACTACTTCTAATTCCGTATTGCATGCTTCTAACTACCATGCCACCAAAGAAAGTTAGGTGACTACTTGATTAATCAATTCAATTCCATTGTTAACTAACATTCTTACCTGGATAAAACAATAAAAGCAATTTCATACACCTTACTTCAAAATTCTCAACATACTTCTAAATTAAATCAAATACATTTTTTTTTTGTGAAAATCAAACACATTTAAAATTGAATAGCCTCCACCTCCAAGAAAAATTTATATTATATACATTAATCAAACTTGTTTAATTTGTCTCTAAACTTGGACATACATGTATACTTGTCTAAGCGGTATACATAGATTGTTTTTTAGTTCATTATAGAAAATGTTATGAGCGGTCAATTATGCAATGGAATTCTAACTTTCAACATGGACTTTATGAAATTAGAGTTGATAATAAGGGTTGATTTAAAATTAATGTAAAAAGAATAAACTATTATACATTTGACTATTAATACACATGTTAGTTTGGATAACTGATTTTTTGTGTATATATAATATAATTTAATTTAAAATTAAANTTTTGTTAAAAAATTAAGATATCCATATCCATTTTATAAAGTAGACTAGTTTCTTAATATATATAAAAAGTCAAAGTAATAATTATTTTGAAATAAAAAGAATACATTGTTAAGTAGATGGGAAAAATTTATTGGAGAAGAGAAGGGTAGGTTATTTGGGCCGTTTGTCAAGCCTTCAATTGATAGGTTTTTAACAAAAATAAATAAAAGAGGATTGAATTTTGAAAAAAAAAAATCATCAGTTGTTTTGCTTACTGGTCAATGATATAGTCTTTGGTTAAACAAAAAAATATTGATACTTTTTTAAGTTTTTTTTTTTAATTTTTGCTTTTGTTGTGTTTAAATTTTTATAAAAAAAAATTACAATAGTAATATTTCTACTTTCTATTTCAATTCTTTTATAAATAAAATTAAGATAAAAGAAAAAGGTGAATGCTAATGCACTAAAAAAAAAAGTAAAGAGTGTATGACTCATTGAACTCTAAAATTTAAATCACCAACTTTAAATCATAAATTTTAAATAATAAATTTTAAATTTTAAATTCTAAATTTTAAAGTCTAAAATTTAAATGAAGAGCTACAATTCACTTAATTAATGAAGAGTAGTGTAGCACTTCTTAAAAAATAAGTAAACAAAAAAAAAATACTTAAATTGTTTTATACCTTTTACTTCATATATTTATAGAGTTCATGCTCGAAGGGTAACCTTGCCGTTATTCCATGACGTTGGTTATGGTCTAATTAGTAATTGCCATTTGAGTTATAATTCATTGGCTAATTACTTCGTCATTTACGTTCTCTTTTTGTCGAGAATATATATATATATATGAGACCGAGATTGTGATTTTTAAATTTATAATGACACTCT
>NC_029787.2:129609445-129615724 GCF_000816755.2 Arachis ipaensis | reverse complement strand
CGATCATTAAAACTAATTATTTTATTATTATTATTTAATTATTAATGTTTAAGAGTGTGGGATAAAGTATGTTTCTGATACCCTAACATTTTTGGTGTAAATATACAAAGGCATGCGCATGGTAATTACTGCTGAGGTAGACCACACCTTGATTAGCACATACAGTTCAAAAGTGGAAAATCATTTCTAAAAGCTTTCACAAAAAGATGTATGTGTGTCATCATCATGCAATGGATCACCTTCACCTTGACCTGAAAAAGAAAATACTAAGCTCCTGATCTACATCTCCTTCTGGATCAATCAAATGGAAAGATTCGCAGTCCCTTGATCCACGCACCCTTCTAAACTCACCTTTAAGGTAAGTCACTTTGGCTGCTTCTTCTTCTTCTTCTTTAACACTCTCATCTTTATTCATCAACTCCTTCATTGTCAACACACCAGTGCCTACACCAACCGAACCCATCATGTGCAGAGCTTGAAGATCGGTTTCCGAAGGCTTGCGTTTCACAGCATACCCCACCTTCTTTCCATTACAATACATTGTCCACAAAGGCGTGGAAAATAGTGATGATGACGATGACACCTTGCTCTCTAGCAAGATTCTGAGCCTTCCCCTTCTCATCTCCTTCGCTAACGTGCTTGCCGGAAGTGCTAGTTCTAATAGCAGAATTGGGTTTCTTGAATTCGAGTTGCTCTCGATGCACAAGCTAACCTTACCCTTATTATTGCTATATCCAAATATAGTGGCAGTGATGATGGTGCTGGATGGTGAGGAATAATAATAATAATGCTTCTGGTTTTTTATGCACTCCTTCTTTTGTGCTGTTTCATCTTCTTCTTCTTCTTCTTTATCTTGTATGATGCAAGTGGTGCATGTGGGGATTATTAGGTGCATGAGAGAACGTAACAGACTCCATGATCGAACTTGTTTCTGGCAATCCACTGATGTGGTGACAGCTATTGTGTCCATTCTCTCTGTAATTATATTATGCTGCTGTTCTTTTTTGTGTTGGATCTTATTGATGCACCCTCTGCTCTATGCTATCCTATGCTTAAATACTCTTTATGATTGGATGAAAACGACAAAGAATCTTTTATTATTTGTCTTTTTGTTTAGTTTCAATCCATAGATATTTTTTATAAAAGTCATATATACCNGTAATGAGAGATTTTTTATATACAGATTGTATTTTATTGGTCTATTATTAAAAATTTGGCTAACTTGTCTTAACATTTCAACAATTTTCACATTGTTAATAACCACATACAGCATCACTATTTGTTGCTTTTATTCATGCATAACATAATTAATCAAGTGTTCTATAACAGTATTAAATTAAAAGTTTGCATTGATTATTGATGGACTAGTAATAATAAGCTAGCTAAGGAATAAAGGTTGAGGAATAAAGTTTCCTTCTCTTGCATATATACAATAACTGTTTGACTTCATCTACACTTTATTCATCAAAAGAGATCCACAAATAAATAGTGAATTATGAATTAAAGGCATCATGATAATAGTAAGTTATTAGATAAATGTCGTATATAAATTGTTTGGAAAGAAAAATTTTCCACTATCTTAATTTAAACGCTTTTTTATTATATATATGTTTTTCTTTTTTTTTTTTTATTTGTATAAGCTAAGCATGGTTTGAGTACATAAAATAAGTAAATACATAATTGAGCATAATAATCTTTTCAGATTGTTCCGAGTACATAAAATTAAAAATTTGATATATTATTATCTATACCCAAATTAATTTAGTAAATTACTACATGTGGAGTAGCGATTTAAAAAGCTGTTAGGACAACTGGGAGATTTTTCATTCCAAACAATTTATATGTCATTTAAAGGATAATCAATACTTTTGTAATGCCAACTAAAAGGTTTAATGAATCTGATGCAACTGATGAGTCTCTAGATTCTAGCACAACTCACGCAGCACAGAGCAATAGTTTATTTTCCCTGCTTATTTGGATGCTTAACCTCTTTATTTATTCTCTTCAGGGATTCTTTTCGTTTGTGTGGACGTAAATCAAACAACTAAAGCATGGTGATGGAGAATTGATACAAGTAAAGAAAACAATTAGCGTGTTGTCTTCACATATAATTGTTTTGTTTTTAGCCAATTAAAAATATTAAAGTTTTGGATGGTGATTTCTGCTACCTTCCAAATCCCATATCATATGATGGATCATTATTATTTGAAACATCATATTTTTTGCCATAAAACTCCAATAATACAACTGTTCAACTTGACAATTATATATATTACAGTATATATCTTTGTGCATATAACATATACTAGAACGAGTGATCTTCATCATCTTTTTTTCTTTAGCTTTTTTCTCAATTATCGAACCTACATCACGTAAATTAAAAGAGAAAAAAACAATATGTCGGACTTATATTATTACATGTAGCAGACCCACAAAGAAGCACTAATTAAAATTTATTTTATTAAATTTTTTTATAGCATGTTGCACAAAACCATGTGAGATGAACTTTAGCTGCAAAGTTTTAAATGGAAAAAGGTGTGGTTAGTTTTACTCCGTACGAAATCACCTGCCAAATGTCTTGTATTACCATATATAACAGTGGTAATAGTTCACACTAGTATATATAATCATTACTTATTAGTTTCATGACCAACTTAATTAGTCATCCATAATGAAGTTCCAAGCAAAATTTAGTGCCATCTCAGAATTATAATATTCGTGTGCTGTATAAATAGTATGAAACAACGCTTAGATAATAATGTGGACAGCAGATCATTCAAGTTTTACACTTTTTGCTCAAGCATTATTCAATGCCGACAGCATGTTTTTGGCTATACAAATCACATCACTGGATTTTGCAGCCTATTTATGGTATATGGACGAGAATCACCAGACACAAACAAGTCTGCAGATTTTAATTTGGATGCATTATATTCCGCTGCGTTTCAGTACGTGTATGATACAATTTAGTTGCAGACTAATATTTTTTACCCTAATAATATTACGGAATTTTATGTTTTTCAAAATAAATTGTATCTTAATATTTTATTTTTATTATAAAATTTAAAAAATTAATAATTATACCCCAATTATTTGCAAGTTTTAAATCATTATTTTTCATCAGACCTTCCTACTATGAAGGTTGATCCGATGCTTTTTGGTGATCTCAAATGTCCCTATGGTTATAATATAGATGAGAGTGTAGAATTATGACTTTATACAAATTTTATGGAAAAGTATGAGGTATTCTACAGTGCATACAATAGGATTAAATTGAAAATTAAAATATATTATGGGTAATTAATTAATTTTAAATTATTTTTAATTTAAAATTTGAAACAAATTAAGATTACCATCAGTTATAGAATCAAAACAAGAACCCCCTCTCTCAATACGCCATTACCTCTATTTTCTTCATTTTTTCCGAGAATCTTGCTGGTGCAGTGCGTCCACGATCACTGCTTGCCAGCCGAATCTATTCTCCCTATTTAGTACCCAATTTATCTCCCTCGCACTCTAATTCTTCTTTGTCAAACCCTCAACGTCGCGCCACCTTACTCATAACAACTCGACCGCCACAGCCACCGCCATTAACGCAGGAGGGGACGTGAAGAGCAGCAATATGCCGCCACGCTGCTGCGCCATCGCTTCTTCTCTACCCAACCCTTATCTCTCTTCTTCGTTTTCTCAACCCAAATCACCGCAACCATCACCCCCCAGCCAACCAACTCCGTCAAATCGTCCGCAACCACCACCGGCGACCACCGTCGCCCACTCTCTCTCTCTTCTCTTTCTTTCCTCTTTCCCCATTTCTCCCTGCCGTGTTCGCTGCCCTACGCCCCTGTTCGTGTCTGCCAGCTCCAGCGAGCAACACCCTGGTGCAACCCAGCAGCGGCTAAGTTTTGTGCCGCTGCGACACCATCACTGCTCCTGTTCTTCTTTCTCTCCTTCATCAATGCAGGTTCCATCCCTTTCCTTGTCCCCGGTTCTTTCTATTTTATTTATTTCATTGCTTTTAATTCTGGTTTCTGCATATAGATTAGGCTTAACACTAGTTAATATCTGTTGTTAGATTGAATGTGTTTACTGGCTGAATTTTATGGGTTGATTGCTGCTTCCATTGAACTGAATGCTCTATTTACACATGATGCACACCATATGCCCGATGAAATGCCTAAATGAAATCTTTTTGTTTAATTATTATGTATGGCCAGCATTTGACTTAAATTTTATTCTCATGAGGCATTATAATTTACAATTATGCAATTTTATGTGATTTCTAATGATGTTTGAGCTTGAATTTTGTTATGCACTTGTTTGTGATTTTTTATCAAAATACCAATTTGGTTAAAAATTCAGATGTTATCAATTGTTTGGTATATTTTTAAGAAGTGCATACCATATTTTATTGAGTGATTTGAATGAAATGGTTTATTCATGTTGGTTTTGAACATAAATGATCACATGCATTATCACTCTCACTTATGTGTGTATATCTTTTTTTTGTGATTTTACAATGTGTTTCCAATAATAAGTGATGTTCCTTTGTGGGATCATAGTACCATATATCACTTAATTCCTTTGGTTGGCTTTTTTCATTTGTGTTCGATTGCAGGTTGTGGAACTGACCGAGCTAAAAATTGATGAGACGCAACCTGATCATATTGTTGAGTTGGATTTAGTTTATCATTCACTAAATTCAAGTATGCTTGGAGTTATTGCAGTTAGATATAAGTGTTTAAGTTATAATAGACATGCTATTACGTTGCTAAATCCTACTTAATTATGTCATATTCCATAATGTAAATTTATCACAAAGTGTAAATTTTTTCAATTATAAAACATATGCCGTTAGTATCATGAATATGTGATTAAGGAGAAGTTTAACCCAAAAGTGTTATACGTTGTGGTCAATGACGAATAATCTAGATGTTCATTTCACTACGTTAGCAGATGATTATTTCTATTCATACGTGGATAGTTATTTAAGTAATCACATGTTAAATATACTGTTTTTCAGTTTAATATGGATTTGGATGGTTACTTTCATAGACAAAATAGATGGTTATTTTTGCCGCCTGGTAAGTATGTCATGATTAAAAGATATTCTACCAATACATTCAGATAAGTTCAGAAAATGAATGAGCAATCATATATTAATCTTCATCAAGTCTCATGAACAAAACCTCAATACTCCAACTAGGGAATTAGCTTAACAAGCATTTTGTATTGGAAAAAAAATTCCTGTTTATAGATATAATAAACTGGATGGTCAATTTCATATGGAATTGGATGGTTACTTTCATAGACAAAATAGATGGTTATTTTTTATGCCTGGTATCGAGGGCTGAAAGGTAATGAGGGAGATGCGGTGTCAGTCACAGCACTGCGGTGAGATGGTTATCGGAGCTCGCGAGGAAGAAGGTGAGAGGTGTGCCGTCCTTCACAAAGAAGAGATTGGATAAAATTTAAAATAAGGATTGGGATGTTAGAATTAAAGTGAAACTGAAGGGTTTTGTTACACTAGGGTAAAAAGTGGGTAAATTTTCAATTTTAATTTAAATTTGGCCAAATAAACAGTCCATTGTACGCATTGTATAGATATTCCATTGGCTTCCTAGCGGAATTCAAATTTTATAATATAGTCGTATACCTAGCCATCAAGAACTATAGCATTCAGAAAAATGTTGAATAATGGGTTATTGAGCCTGATCGGATGAAGTACCATTGTCGGTCAAACAATATGCAGCTGGTTGTAGATGAATCATCTAGGCACAACATATGTTTGACAACTATATCTTATAATCATGCACAACTCAATAACAATATTATCTACAAGGTAATCTTTTTCATGATAGAAAGTAATCTATCTGTTTTAATGAGGGTGCTACAAGACGCTGTGGAGGAAAGTTATAAGTTTAATGCATCGTATAAGAAGGAATCAATAGCAAAATAGAAAGCAATTGTTTCAATTTGTTCCATATTATTAAGGTAATTTTTAGGACTTTGACTCGATGCAATTTGATAAAGTATTCTAAATGTTTCTTTTTTGTCTTTAAGCATTCAAGCATTGTAAATCTCTTATATCTAGGGATGACAACGGGTCGAATCCTCATGGGAGCGGATTAGAGACATACACCCCGCCCCGCCCCCGCCTCCATTACCTGATTTTGTCTTCGCCTCGTCCCCGCAGATATCTGTGAATTTAAAAAATAAAAATTAAAAAATTAAAAAATTAAAAAATTGAAAAAAATAAAAATAATTCTCAATTATCATTAC
>NC_029787.2:129606476-129609415 GCF_000816755.2 Arachis ipaensis | reverse complement strand
AAATATAATTTTTATAATCTTCAAAAACTTAAATAGCAACAACTAACAAATATTATTTCCATTCAAATACTAAACATATTCGTAAACAACCAAATATATCCAAAAACTAAAAAACATAATTCATCACATTGTAAAAGTAAATTCTCAAGCCTTCTTTCATCTCGTAATAGTAGATTCTAACTTGTTTGAATCCTACATCGAAAAGAAAAAAACAATTAAAATTAAAATCATATAACAAATTAATAATAATATGAAAAAATAATACCAAGTTCATTCCAAAGTTTACTTATATCAACATTTTCTTCAATGCTATGATTTGTGTAGCACTCAAACCCTATATTAGTTGTAGTGTCAAATTCATTTCAAAGCCAATTTGATTATACATTAAAACTTTTAAGGTATCAGAATATCAGGACGCAACCTACTATAATGTCGTGTAACAAATTGACCACCTATACTAAATGAAAACTCAGAGACAACTGTAGAAATAGAAATTGCCAAAAAGTCCCTGGCAATAACTTGCAAAATGAAAAATTTTGCTCCATTTGATTTCCACTAATTTAATTAAGATATCAAAATCATGTTCAACTTGTGTTACTGGTCTCTCTTCAAGATAATAATCCAACTATTCAAGATAATAATCTAACTCGCTCTTTGTATCAATAAATGCATATTTCTCACTTACATGCACAGCAAAGTTAGCTTGCCAAAATTCATAACTAAACTTCCTCCCCTTGGAACGTCCCAAAAGAATTAGTGGTGGCGGTATATCTGATTGAGCAGCTTAGTCTCTCTCTTCCCTTAGTAGCATATTCCAAAACTAAATATTGCACTACTCTTTTCACTTAACCAATTATAACACATCTCTTCGTCTCACCATATGTTTTACAGAAAAAAAATTTAACAAATACATCTTGTACTTAGAATCCAAGAAAGTCTCAATAGCTATAACTATATTATAATAATCACACCTTGATACTTTTCAAACTTAGCTATCGACTAGTAGCCATTAGTTCAATTATCTCATTTTTACAATTTTTTTCCTCCATCAAAGACAACTTAATCACATAAACTTTAGAAAAAATAAAGATTTGATGTAGAATAGCTTGTACCAAAAAATAATTTAGTCACATCATAAAATATTCTCAATCTTTGAAAAACTTCATCTGCCATATCCCAATCTCCATCACTAGGCAAAGATTTATATTGATTCTCACACATTCACAATCTTTTAAAAATATATTTGTACATAATTACAACTTCAAGCATAAAAAAAATGAATTCCACCTAATTTTGCAATCAAGAAAAAGATTTTTTGTGTAGTATTTTAAGTTGCGCACATATTTTCTTAAATTTTCTTCTTTTTTAGGTGTTGTAGTCCAATAATGAACATTATTCCTCAACCTTTTTATAGCATGTGAAATAAGTTGTAACCCGTCCGTAACAATCAAATTTAGTATGTGCGCATAACATCATATGTGAAACAATCTACCACCCAAAATAAAGTTTTTATATGATATTTTAGTCAAAATATTCTCAATCATAACATTATTAGTACTGCAATTATCAACAGTCAAGGTAAATACTTTTTTATATATCAAAATTTTAATCCATCAAACAATCCACGAGAATCTCTAAAAGTATATCAGCCATGTGTGGATAGGCACATATATAAACCTACAGTGATATTATGATAATTTAGTATAAAAAGAAAATTAGAAGGTATTATAGTTATAAACATTTTACAAATTAAATTATAACAAAATTAAATATTTAATATTATTACCTCACAAGATGGTTTTGCAATTTTTAAGAATCATCAACATAATGGGCCATGGTAGACATATAACATTTATTTTGGTTGATTGCTGTCCACATATCAGACGTAATTACAATTTGACTTTTATTCCTCTCAAAAAGATTCATTGTATTTGATCTCTCATCATTGTAGAGTTTTAAAATGTCACTTTTCAAAGTGTTGTGAATAACGAACCACCTTAAAAGAGAGGTTGTAAAACATTGCAAAATCGTCTTGGTCGAATGTATATGCACCAACCACAACTGTTTTTCATTAGTTGTTGGAGTTGTGTCATGATACATTGTTGTATATTTCTAATGGTGCATAGCTTGCAGGTTTTGAAGTGATCACGCAAGTACAAAGTTTCTTATTTTGAGTCACCAAGTAGCTTTGATTTGCAATAATTACCTTCAACCTTTAACTTTTTCTTGATTTTCACTATCTTGAAGTTAGGGCTGGAAGTGAGTCAAGCCAGCTCATGAGCCAGCTCGAGCTCGACTCGTTAACAGCTCGATAAGCTAAGCTCGTGAGCTGGTGAGTCAAGCTTGAGCCTGCAATTGAGCTCATAAATTAAATGAGTCGAGCTTGAGCTTGGATAAGCTCAGCTCATTAGTTCGTGAGCTGGCTCGATTATATATATTATAACAATCTTAATTATTTAATATTTATATTTATTTTTTACATATAATTTTAATATAGGACATAAATAAAAAATTTATAATTTATTGATAGATAAACAATATATAAAATTGATCTTTTCAAATATTTTTAAAAATATATAAGTTATAATTTATTGATATAAAATTATAGATTATGTATCTATGTTTCTCTTATTTGAGCCAACTCGTGAGCTCGAGCCAGCTCGTAAGCTTTTGGTGAGCCGAGCTTGAGCTTAAGAAATAAGCTCGATTGTTAATGAGTCGAGTCATGAGCCAAACTCAATTTTCGTGAGCCGAGCTTGAGCTTAGTCTAACTCGGCTCAGCTCGGCTCAGTTCCAGCCCTACTTGAAGTGCTTCTACATTTCAGAGGTTAACTTCCTCTTTTGAACACCACTTGTAGAGTTTATTATTATTATTATTATTATTATTATTATTATTATTATTATTATTATTATTATTATTATTATTATTCACCAATATT
>NC_029787.2:129586688-129606350 GCF_000816755.2 Arachis ipaensis | reverse complement strand
TATGGATGTATATAAAAATATGAAGAGTACTACAGAAATAATCTAAAAATATTTAGAAAAATGTGGTAGGTTAGATATTTGTAGGGAATGTTCTAGACACTTGATTTGGACCATTGATTAGATTCAATCATAATTGTCCATTGAGAAGGTAGATGACTATAAATAGAAGTGAGAATTTGAGTTGGAGGTGTGTGAATTATTTGAAACAAACACTTGAGTAATAAAATATTCTTTCCATCTAAACTTCCTTTCTCTTATATTCTTAACTTTCTTGCTAAATATTGAGGGTTAAGCTAACTTGATCTTATCTCAAAAGGTTGAATAAGTACGAATTCTATACAGTAGCATTGAAATGTGTTCAAGGTCGTAACAACATGCTCTAGTAGTAAAATAATTGTGCATTATGGTGACATTTTTTTCGTGCGTATTTAGAAAAATAATTATTTTTATATATTTATTTGTATAAAAAGTCCAATTATATAATAGTTGTGAGAAGGTTAACTCTTGGATAATAATAATAATACGGTGGTTTATCTCACACACTTTAATTACATATTTCTGATTATCCACTATCATCTTTGATTATTGTAATCATGATCATCTTTCATTAATATATACTACTTGAGGCAATAAGTTGGATATGAGGAGCGAAAAAAGAAATGCGTGATGTGGTTTGTGTTGAAGACGACGTGCAAATGTGAACAAAGTAAAAAGTAAAAAAAATAACTACTCGTGATAGGAGCCATGCTAGCAGCGCCCAGGAGAGCTAGCACAGTGTGGGGGAACACAGCGCAGGGAAGGTATAGTGCTTCAACCAGACTGGCGAAGGACCCAAGAGTTTGGAATCGTGAGGAGTACGTGCGATTGGAGCGGGACTCGTTCAGTGTGTTCGTGGACAGATTACCATATGATATTTCGAAACGGGAGTTATTTGATCGATTCTCTTGGACGGGACGGATAAACGATATTTATCTTTCGAGGAAGATGAGGAATGGAGTCGTTTACCTGTTCGCGTTCATAAGGTACACTACGAAGGGAGGAGCTCTGAAAGCGATTGCGGAGATGAATCACATGCGAATTAGGGGATCGGAGATTTTTGTAGGTGAGGCTAAATATAGGAGAGACGAATCGAAGGGGCGGGGAGCTCCTGTTGAGGGGATGGCTGGGAGTCGGATTCAGACCGAGCCGCAGGGGGTCAATACTGACAAAGAGGTGCGTACTGGGGAATTGATGTCATCTGAGCAAAGAAGTCATGGGGTAGATCAGACACTCTTAGTTACTTCGCCCAATGCCCTCATAGAGGATCCACATGTGGTGGGCATGAAGAGACTGGAGGTATCTGCATCAATGAATAACTTGGAATGGCTGAATCGGAGCATTGTTGGGAGTACCACAAGAGTCATCAACGTTACATCTTTGAGTGAATCAGTCCGGAAGGTATGGCCTCAAGTTGTCAAAATATGTGACATGGGAAAATATAAGGCTTTGTTGATCTTTGAGAATGCCCGGAGTGCGGAGGAGGCGCTGGAATGCTCTGGAGATGGGATCCCGCAGATTTTTAGTCATGTCCGGCGCTGGAAGGAACAGGAACGCTGTGACAGGAGAAGGGTGTGGCTTACGTGTTATGGGGTTCCGTTACATGCTTGGACGGTAGATACATTCTGTGCTATTGGAGGCCAGTGGGGAGAAGTGATTGAGATAGATGCTGAAACACGCTCGGCCATGTCGTTTTGGGCGGGACGTGTGTTAATTGAAACGTGGAAGTTCGATACAATCTCTGAAAGCCTCCGTCTAACTGTTGGGTTGTGTGACTTTGAGATTCATGTTACGGAGATGGGCAAGGATGCGTGTGAACCATCGGGGGACTTGGCACCTATTGCTGTGGCCCAACATCATGAGATCAATGCTGATCCGCCAGACTATTGTTGCACTTCCAGCAAGGTGGAGGGAGGGGGTACGACGGCTGAGCTGGTGGCCATGCCGCATAGGGAGGATGAGGTCCAGGAGGATAGAGCGGGAATTGGGCCTGAGATTTTGGATGAATGGGGTAACAACTTTTTGAATTTGAAATTGGCAACGGAAAGGAGGGCGGATTCCTCTCCGAGAATAGTAATGGCTGGTCCTAGTGGGGGTATGATAGTACATGATCAGATGCTGATTGGGAATGGGATAACAAGCAGAGTGCAGGGAGGGGTGGAGACTGATGGGCCGGGTAAGGAGTGTAATGGGATTGGGGCCCAATTGAAGGTGTCTAAAGAACCAGCTGCTAATTTGGAACAAAATCCACAAGGCCCAACTATTGAGGCTACTGATGGGAGGAGAATGGGCCTAAGTGATGGGCCTCAAATGGAACGGATTGAAGAAATGGGGAAGGGGGCAAAGCGGGCGGGTCGGGTTGGAGGAAATGCCGCTTTGGAAAGCTGCTGCGTGGTTAGAGCGAAGAATGCTGGCATCAACGGCGCGAGCAGGGTGGGGAGTAGCAGACTGACTTGCGACCATCGGGGTTCAGCGCTCACGACGACCAAGTTGAACACGGATGCCAGATCTGTGGCGGTGACGGATGGTGTTGCGATGAAGGGGCTGGCGGCAGGGGAGTCGGACCCGGCCAAGAATCGGTCTGATAGAGATGAGGATAGGCTGGGATCGCTGGGTCTGGCACCGATTAGTTTGGGCAGGAAGAGTGGGAGGATGAGGCTCGGGGTCACTCAGCCTGGAAGTCAAGGAACGCCACGGGAGCCTGAATCGGGTGGGACGGGAGCGAGAGACAAGATGGGGATGGATGATGGGTTGGTGGTGGTGCTCTCTAATGGTGGATCGGAGTCGGGAGTGGCTGCGGGTGGTACGGCTAAAGACTGCCGGGAGGCAGTGGTTTGCGGTGAGTGGGTCGAGGAAGGGCTAAGTTTGGGGAACCCAAGGCTGGAAATAACGTTGAATGGGGGTGGGATGGGGACGCGAAGGGGTAGATCAGGGGGAGATGCTTGTGGGAAGGCTGGTGCAAAAGGGGACTCCAAGGGGGCAGTAGGTTCAACATCGGGGGTTGTAGGGGAGCACCTGGTGGAATTGACAAATGACCCTTCTGTGGCTGGGAAAGCGGCCGAACCGGAAATGTCCGATAATAAGACAAGAGAAGCTGAAATGAAGGAAAACCGGGAAGCTTGGGCGCTTGCTGTGGAATCCGGAGCCGAGCAATATGATGAGGAAGATGACATCATGGAAATACTCCAGGCTCAGAACGAGGCACTGGCGGAGAAGAAAAGACTGGCAAAGCAGAAGGAGAAAGCACGGAGGAGTAGACCGAAACTTCAGAAAAAGGTGTGTGGAAATGCTTTAAAATGATTTTTAGTTCCTGGAATATTAGGGGGTTGGCGGGCGTGGGTAAACTAAGCATGATAAAGAATTTTCGTAGGAAGTTCAAGGTAAATATGATAGGCTTAGTAGAGACAAAAAAAGAAGTTGTGACAACCTTTGATGTAGTGCAACTATGGGGTGCTGGTGCTGCTAAATGGGAGTATGTTGGGTCGATTGGTGCTTCTGGAGGGCTGTTATTGATATGGGATGAGACGGTGTTTCAGATGAATAACTGCTATAAGGGTAGTCGTTGGTTGTGTGTAGAGGGTGTGTTGCTTAGAAATAACTTTTCCTGCGCTTTCTGTCTGGTTTATGGCCCGCATGAGAGGGGGGCAAAGCTTGCTACATGGGAAGAATTGAGTTTCCTGTTTGGAATGTGTCAGGTTCCGTTTTGCTATCTGGGAGATTTCAATGAGATAACTCAGGTAGAGGATAGAAAGGGAGCTGGTTCTTTGACGGTGACTGCCGTGGAGTTTAAATCATGGATACAGGATATGGAGTTAGTGGATTTGGCAATCACTGACCGGTTGTTCACCTGGTTCAGAGGGCAGTCCTGCAGTCGTATTGATAGGGTTCTGGTGAGTTTGGAGTGGTTAGAAATGTTTCCGGAAACTCGGCTGCGGGGTGGACCAAGAGGGTTATCTGACCACTGTCCGTTGATCATGGAGGTCTCTCGATTGAGAGGGGGGCCAATTCCATTTCGAAGTTTAGATTCTTGGTTCACGCATAATGGATTTCTCAAGATGGTAAAAGAAGAGTGGAGAGCTCTAGGCGACAGGCAGTTTATGGACAAACTGAAGGCTTTGACGAGCCCTTTGAGGAATTGGCATAAAAAGAACTTTGGGGACATGGATAAAAAGATTGCACAGATTGAGGATGAAATAAAAAAAGTGGATGATATGACAAGCTTTGGAATGGATGATGGGACTACTGAAGCTAGGAGAAAGGCGCTTGTGAACTGCTGTAAAAAATGGTACATCCGCCAGGAATTACACTGGAAACAGATGTCAAGGTCTCGCCATGCAAAGGAGATGGATAAAAACACACGCTACTTCCACACCTTAGCCTCTTCGCGTAGGAGATCCAATCGGATTGATGCTTTAATGATAAATGGGAGATTGGTAAGGAATCAAGCAAGGATAAAGATTGCTATACGGGATTTCTACAAGGACTTGTACCATCAGGAACAGTCGCCGAATATTGGGTTTAGGGATGGACTAGTAAAGCGAATTCTTGAGGATGAGGCAAGGGAGCTGGAGCTGATGCCAACACCTGAAGAGATAAAGGAGGCAGTTTGGGATTGTGAGTCAACAAAGGCTCCAGGCAGCGATGGATATAATTTGAACTTTATCAAGAAGTGTTGGGGGGAATTAGGCGGCGAATTCACTGGAGCGGTGTTAGGTTTCTTCCAGTCCGGTAAACTGCCTAGTGAGTCAAATGTCACTTGGGTGGCGCTGGCACCAAAGTTTACTGGCGCAAGGGAAATAAAGGATCTAAGGCCAATCAGTATGGTGGGGTGTGTATATAAGGTAATATCTAAGGTTATGGTTCGGAGAATGAGGAGGGTAATGCCGGATCTTGTAGGTGAGACTCAAAGCGCGTTCGTGAAGGGTAGGAAGATACATGATGGAGCTTTGATCGCTTGTGAGACTGTGCACTGGTTGAAATCAAGGAAAAGGAGGTCTGTGATAATCAAGCTGGATTTCCAAAAGGCTTATGATAGAGTCAAGTGGGCATTTGTGGATATTGTGTTGCGTAAGATGGGTTTTGGTCAGAGGTGGAGAGGCTGGATCAGGGAATGTGTTTGCTCTGCCTCCATGTCGGTTCTTATCAATGGATCACCATCGAAGCCATTTAAAATGCAGAGAGGGTTGAGACAAGGAGATCCGCTGTCACCTTTCCTGTTTGTTTTAGTCGTGGATGTTCTGCATAGGATGATTGGCGAAGCAGTAAGAAACGGACGAATCTCTCCGCTGTTGGTTGGGAAGGATAATATTCAGTTGTCTCACTTACAGTTCGCAGATGATACTATTCTATTCTGTCCACCTGAAGAGGCGACCATCAGAAATTATCAGCGCCTTCTGCGGTGTTTTGAGCTGATGTCTGGCCTGAGCATAAATTTTGAGAAGTCCAACATTATCCCGGTCAACTGTGATGGGCTGTGGGTCCGTAGGATGTGTCAGTTATTGGGATGTACGGAGGCGTCTCTACCGATCAGATATCTGGGCATCCCACTGGGTGCAAATCCGAAAAGGGTGAAGACATGGAAACCAGTAATTGACAAGGTTGAGGGAAAGCTGAGTTTGTGGAAAGCTAAGACTCTGAATAAGGCAGGCAAGCTGGTCCTAATTAAGTCGGTGCTTAATAGCCTCCCTATCTACTATCTCAGCTTATACAAGATGCCAAAGGCAGTGGCTGAAAAGCTGATTTCTTTACAACGGCAGTTCTTGTGGAGTACAGATGGGGGGAAGCAAGGGATACCCCTTGTAAAATGGGAAGTAGTTATGGCTCCAAAGAAAGCAGGTGGACTGGAGGTCGGGGATGCAGTTATTCGAAACTCTGCGTTGCTGTTTAAGTGGTGGTGGAGGTTCTCAAGGGAAGACTGTCCCCTATGGAAGAAGGTGGTCTGCTCATGTAACAATATGGATCCCGCGGTGATGCTGCGAGACCAGCCTGCGCCCACCCGAGGAGGTCCTTGGAGGGATATCTGTCAGCTTCAAATCTGTGAGCCGCGACTGAGAGAAAAGATGATAAGTGGCTTGTCTATGGAGCTCGGGAACGGCAGAACGATCCGATTCTGGGAGGATAGCTGGTTACCTAACGGGACGTTGAAAGATAAGTTTCCTAGACTCTTCTCGGTCTCAGCCCTTACCGGCGCTTTTGTGGGGGAATGTGGGTTTTGGGATGGATTGAACTGGATTTGGAGCTTCCAGTGGAGAAGGGAGTTGTTTCAATGGGAGCTGGTTCTGGTAGGACAACTGCATGAGACATTACAGTCAGCCAAGCCTACAAATGAAAGAGAGGATACGGTGACTTGGAAATTTGATAACACAGGTGTTTATTCAACGAACTCCTTCACACAGTTGATGCAAGCAGAGGTCCTTCCGGCTGAAGTTACAAGCTATAGTTTCACGCGTGCCATCTGGAAAGGCTTCGTCCCTCCAAGGATTGAGCTCTTGTCTTGGTTTGTGCTGATTGAAAGGGTGAATACTAAGGATCGACTGCGTAGATTACGTGTTATTGAGCAGAATGATACGCTATGTATGTTATGCTCTAAGTCTGAGGAAACTGTGTTCCATTTGTTTCTTGGTTGTGAGATCACCTGGCAAGTGTGGTGTGCTTGGCTGCATGCGTTTGGAAGGAGTTGGTGCCCTCCCGGTAATCTCAAGGACCACTTCGAAAGCTGGATAAACATGGCGATATGGCAGGTTGAGAGGAAGAGGTGGTTTCTTGGGTTCTTTGCTGTTGTCTGGACTATCTGGTTGGAAAGGAATAGCAGGCTGTTTCGAAATCACAGATCCAGTTTGCGGGAACTTATAAATAAGTCATTTGCGGCTGCAGAGGAATGGGTTGGTGGTGAACCCTTTGGTTGTTGACACCATGTTGAAGTTACTAAGGAGTTGCTTGTAATTTATGTTTCATGACCTTTGTTTCTTTCTCTGCTCCACCCTATTGTGTTGAGCTCCCTTTAATTCAAAAAAAAAAAGTAAAAAGTAAAACATAGGTGGCCATGATGATAGGATGTGATGATGTGATGAGCTTCATCAACATACAATCAAAACCCCAAGTCTCCATCTCCAATCTCCATGGCTCTCCCCCATATACCTAATTAATTAATAAGAATCAATGAATCATTCATTTATTCATCTCAAATCAAACTGATCAAATTGAACTACTAATCAAACCGATCATTCATTATTCATTTGTTGTTTGAGTGTGGTGGTGAAAGTGAAAGAAGAGAGGTTGTGGAATTGGGTGGCAGAAGTGAAGGATGGGATTGGAAAAATGTTAGGAAATGTTTTCTAGATCTGCCAGGATTCTGAGTTCCGATCTGGAAGGTTCTTCTTGTAGCATAATATGTACCATATCATATATGTGTATAAAGTTTTGGTTATTAGGATTATTGAATATAACATTAAAATTGAATTGTTGTTAAGATCTGTGAGCCAAACTGAGGAACAAATGAATGCATGACCTTCAACTGACTCCACCGGGTTTGATTTTAGCATTAGCCAGAAAGGAATCCTTGTGGGTCAGCCATGGACCTCCATCATTCCAGCACTATTTGCATTTAAATAATTGTTGTAAAATATACGAGTACTGAATAACGTGAGTTCCAGGAGTAAATATTAATGTAAAATTGTACTGTAAATATAATAATGGATCAAAAATAAAATCACACGTATTATTTGGATTTTGCATCCCAGGGATAAAAAATATATATCTAACTTTAAGAATTTTAATTTAATATATATATTAACGATTTTTTTTCTTTTGGTGACATTATTATATTACATTAGTTTTGAAAAGGGCACTATCTTTCTTCTTTGTTTTTTTCATTATGTACTAGCACAAATCGTTATAACGATATTATGTTAATTGTTAGTTGGTGTATTAAATTTAATAAGTAGTATACGTACTATATATGTTTTTAAAACAATGGCCAAGCATATTGAACCGAGGAGTAATTGTATTGAGTGCATTACCGTAAATATGAAGTTTTTTTATTTAATCTTTTTCTGAAGATTATTTAATTAATATTATAATTGTTTGGTCATTATCAGCTGGATATGAAATTATGAAGAGGAAGTTGAAGCGAGTCGTTATAGCCACGAAGAAAATTAGAGGACGCTTTTTGAATGTGTTCCAACTATATGATGATGATGTTATGGCTAAAATTAAGGAAAAATATAGGGTTGGATACTCACTGGAAAATGGAAATAGAACTTGTTTATATGGGAGGGTCGTTCATTTTGTGTTTTTGCACTATTCGAGGGATTAGTCATTAGACTTCAGGCTTAATGGATATCCTGGTGCAAACCAAAAAAATAAAAAATAAAAGAAAAATATAGGATACCAATATATTATTTGTCAATTTATTGTCAATAATAATTAATTATTATATTTTAATTTAATTAGTATTGACATGTATAAAGAGACACATCTACAAAGACACTTTTCATTAGATACGATCATAAAAAATATATTTCTATTAGACACATTTATAAAGATACTTTTATTAAATACAATCATAAATAAAAATTGAAAAAAGTTGGTAAAGTCTTTATTGATTACGTAGCGGGATTGTAAAATTAATCACTCGTTAATATCGACCAAACTAGTATATTACTATATGAGCTTATAAAGCCTAACAAAAAAGATAATCAAGAGCTATATACAAGTAAGGCAACTATTCAAATGAAAATACTAAAAATATCTTTTTATAAAGATTTTTGTGTTAAAAGTGTATTTTGTTTGTTTAGTTACATTTTTTTGAAAATAATACTTTTATAACATATTAAAATCAAACCTTATAATTTATCATCTAATAGTAAAAAAAGACTCATCTTCATATGAAGATAATTATAAAATCTCCATGTGGTAGTATCTACCTAAAAGTAATAACTTAATGAGAAATGTTATTTGTACACCAAAATTAACCACTAAAATTAGCCACCAATATATTTGTGTATAAATACATGTGTGGTTTAATTTATTTTCAATGTGTATTTATATTCTAACATGTATTTTATACTGGTGGCTGACTTTGGTGGCTAATTTTGGTGTACACGTAACATAACCCTAACTTAATATGTTACTAAATTATGACATTAAAAACGAAAAAAGAGCCACTCAGATAAAAATACCTAAAATATTTTTTTAAGATATTTTTTAGTAATTAAAATTCAATACATATAATTGATTAAATTGTGTTATTTTTGTCAAAATTAAATTAGACAAATTAATTTAGTCGAAAAATCGGTGAACCAAATATTAAATCGGTCTAAATTAATATTATTTTTATAAAAAATGACTATAATACTCCTATTATATAAAATGACTAAAATACTCTTATTATATATATTAATTTTGAGAATCATAAATTCTAGCCCTGAGATATAATATATAATAGACATAATTATTTTATATTTATTTAAAGATCGTAAGTTCAAATTTCATTCCTAATTAAAAAAAAATATTTGTGTATAATTAGTGATGACACTGATTTTAAAATGTGTTGGACAAATTTAGATCTAATTAGACTTGTTCCACACTAAATTTATTATTTCTTTCTAAATTTGGATAAAATTCTTTTGATACGAGAGAGTGAGATTATTGATAAAATAATGAGTAGAGATTAATTATTCTTAAATTAATATTAGAGTTTAATTTTAATACATGCATAATATAAAATATTTTATATAATTGTATAATTATATTTATCTTTTTAAATAATTATTTATATAATTTATAAAAAAATATTTTTATTCATGTATATTAAAATTAAATTTTTAAAATAATTTAATTCATATATGATAGGAATTATAAATTTAACAACGATTAATCAGTTATTTTTTTATTTTATTAATTTTTTTACTTTAAAAATCTAAATTCACAATGAGTTGCTGACATGGTAAACAAATATAGTTTCACTTATATCTATTTATACTACGGTTTTGAAAACCGGACCGGACCGGTCGGTTCAACCGGAAAAACTGGAAACCGGTTACCTGGCCGGTTCGGGTAATCTCCAAAATCGAGTGGCAAAAAATCGGTAGAAAAATCGGTTGAACCGGCGGTTAATCGGCGAACCGGAAGAACTGTCCGGTTTTTTGACGGTTTAGTAGTTTCGAAATTCAGAAGCCAAACGACGTCATTTTGGCTATTTAAAAAAAAAAGAAAAAGGCATACGCGTTAACCAGTTAACCCTAACGAACCTAACCCTAATCAATCAGCCTTCAGCCATCCACCAAACCCCCGAAGCTCTCAGCCAGTCAGCCTCCTCCCCTTTCTTCCCCCCTCATCCACCAAGGCCACCATTGCCATTGCCCACCAAGCTCCAGATTCCAGCAGCGCTCCTCATTCGCGACCCAGCATCGCTCCCCATTCGCCACCCAGCAGCGCTCCTCAGCAGCCGCGACCACCACCGCGTTGAGCCCGCCTCCTCGTCGCCGAACCTCGACGAGCTCGCCGAGCCCGCATCGCATTCGCCGGTAAGACTGGTTTTCTTGTCTTCTTGATTTTGAACATGCTTCCTTCTAGCTCGCCTGTTCTGTACTTCTGTTTGAAAAAAAAAATAACAGGGCATCTGATTCTGTTTGCTGGTTCATGGATAACATGCTGATCTTAATTTTTGTTTTTGATTCTCTATGCTGCCTGTTCTATTTGCTGATTCTGTTTGCTGGTTCATGAATATGCTCTATGCTTCTGTTTGCTCTATGCTCGACCATTCTGTTGGATTATGCTTTTTGTTGCTTTTGAATGGAAATGGTTTTAAATTTTTATTTTACCTGAATCAGTTGATTTCTGTGACTGTCAAGCTGCATGAAGTTGATCTATGCTGCCTGTTCTGTTTGCCGGAATCTGGAAATAGTTTTTGATTCTCTATGCTGTCTGTTCTGTTTGCTGGAAATAGTTTTTGATTCTCTATGCTGCCTGTTCTGTTTTTGATTGTTTTAGATGGAACAATCACAAAGTAACTCACAGCCACAAGATAATGCTGCTCAAAATTCTCAAACTGGTTCATCTAGAGGTAAATCTGATCCAGCTTGGTAGTATTTCACAGTGAGGTATGACAAAAATAACAAGGCTCAATATACATGTATTTTCTGCTTGAATACTTATAATGGAGGGGGGATATATAGAATGAAATATCATCTTGCAAAAATTCCTGGACAAATTAAAGTTTGTAACAAAGTAACTGAAGATGTTGAGCTTCAATTCAAAAGGCTTTTGGAGGAAAACAAAAAAAAAAGGCAGAAAAAAGAAAATTTACATCTGAGTGTTATGATGTGGAAAGTGAAAGAGAAGCGGAAGAAGAGGGTGAAGCGTCTAATCCTTAATTTTTTCTTGGTTTTCTATTTTATTTTATTAGATGGAGGAGATGTGGAACTTGATGTGGATTTCCCTAATGTTGCTGATTCTTCAAATACAGCTTCTTTTGGTGGTACTTCTGATGATGGTGGCTTTGGATTACCTGTTTATGATGGAGATGTTGGAACACTTAATGATAATTATGATTTTTGATGAGTTGCATCTTTATTGAACTCCAGTTGAACTCCGGTCGAACCAGTGAACTATTAAACCAATAACCTCACCAGTTCATTGACCGGTCCGGTTCTGGCAACCTTGATTTATACCAAGCTTCCGAGAAAATTAGCAGGTATGAAATTGGGAACCAAAGGTTACATTTTGAAAATTTTGACAGCGTTGGCCTTTAATTAATTATGTGTTGCTGCAGATGGACTAATTTTAATTAATTGTTCCCGTTGAAAGAGTAAGAGAGTGCATATGCGTAGAAATTTATGCATTGACTCGGAGAGTGTGCTCAGTCATCTTAGTTTCTTTTAATTATGCGATGTGATTTGGAAATGAGTAATACATGGGGGATACTATACTATTCACATAATATTATAATAAACTTGAGACCACTACAATGTATAACAAATTATATATGGACCGATTCAGCCATTACTTTCCGACCATGCTTACTTTTGCAGTGAAAATTCTTCATTTCTGTTTTCTGGTCCTATATGTGCGTATAATTGTATATTTGTATTTGGACTGGGACATTCTCCGTAAATAATTTTAAATGGACTAGTTAATTGTGGAGTGTCTTTGAAAAGCTTTTAAGGTGAAAATCAAATCAACATCTATCAAACAAAATAGGTAGTAAACACAAAATTATTAATCTTTTCTTTTTTACGAAAAACCCTAGTGATAACTGGGGAGAGAAATCTGGAACAAAGAGGAGCAGTGTAATAACCTATTTATTAATTCATTTTTCTTTTTATTATTTATCTTATGGTACAGAAATTTTTTTTATGGAAAATAATTATGTGTTGTACAGTTATATTTAATGGTAAATTTTATCATAATATAAAACTACAACATTTCTTATACCAACACGCTGGTAACATATTGCATGAAAGTAGGACACTTGGCAAGTCTTTGTCAACACACATGTACTGTGATATATGCGATGAAAGTAGCTTTTTTAATATTGTTGCTGCGTGTTGTACTAGCTTTTGATTCGTTTGCTTTTTTTTAAGGAATCTGTAGCTTTTTAGAGATTTTTTTGCCAACACATTACTTGTATGTTGGGGTGGTAAATGGGTCTAAATTTGCTGACTGCGTAACCTATCAAAAAATGTGGGACGAATTGAAAAATTGAAATCGCCAAAGAATAAAAATTCACCTAACTTGCACCGCTTAAACCTTTGATCTTGGCGGGGTAGGGCGGGATTCTCCGCCAAACTTAGTTTTTTTTAGCAAATGGTATTTTTGTATTTTTTTACCAAAACCCAACTTCTCCCAACCCAACTTACAAGGGTATGAAGATGAAAATTGAGTGGTTTGCATTATGTTTATGTTGCTTTAGAGACAATATTTATAATTATGTTTTGGATTATATTTATTTTGCTTTGGAGACAATATTTACAAAGACTTTAATATTTGTGAATATAAAAAATATAATTTTTTTATGCCTTTAGAAATTATAAATTTATTAATATGGTTGTGAAATTATATATATATAAGTAGAAAGGATTAATAATACGAGAAGCCCGATGAAAAAATAAGCTCAAAAATAGAGTTACAAAGTGCGAAACGTTCACACGAAGCTAAAAGCAATAAGGCACAAGATAATAAGGCATATGTAGATATAAAAGTATAATAATCATAAGACACTAGTCTCAGCTCGCGGAGTTTAGGCCGACTAGTTATATATAGATATACAGAGTTTTGAAAGTTAAAACAGAATACAACATATCTCTCTCTCAAGGTAAGCCTCTAAGGCAAATATAAATACAAAATGTGAGAGTACTAAACAAAATATCTAAAAGACTCCAAAAGAAACTAAAGATCCTCCGCTCTGTCACCATCGCACAACTCACCGAGATAGGTTGCAACCTGCATTTGAAAAATAACAACAAAATATGGAATGAGAACCAGAGGTTCTCAGTATGCTAACAGTGCCTGGTAATATAAGATGTAAGATTCTGGGATGCTAGAGGCAATCCTAAAACTCCATATCAATAAAAAATATTCAAGCTTATAAAACAGATAAATAAACCCTTAAACAGGTCAACTAACTTAGAGAATTTCTAACTATCAGTTCATCGTTGTCCCACAACCTTCACCAGCCTAACCTCCATGCGATCCCATCGCCACCGCCTTCCAAACCTCCTCAATCCTAGTAGAAAAGACAAGTAATATCAATGCAAGTAAAACACAAGTATAATAATGTATAGCAAGTAATTCAAGAAACAACTAAGTATGCTATACAATTAGGCAAATAATGCAAGTCAGCAAAGCAGGCAAACATATAAAATATGCACATGATGAATGTCTGTCCTATTTGGCTGTGATATCACATTGTCGGTTCAACTGCCAACCCGATACATTCCCATGGGAATGTCGCCTTTCGGTCACGAATAAAATGGGAACCCCCTGGGATATCGTGCTCGGCACACGGTCCAAGATATAGTGCATGCACACTCTTGTGATTCCGAAAGGATGCAAGTGGAATACTCTGCTATAGACCTCACATCTCAACGTAAGCGAGATTAACTACCGTTCTTACGCCACCGCTGCAACCTCGACAAGCGGAATCAACCACCGTCCTTGCCAGGTGCATAGCGTCTCAACAATCTCAATATAAAACAACATATCAGTGGTTTTAAAAAACATTATTTTCAGTACACAGTAAAGTCATCATTTTAATCTCGAGTCCTAGACTCGTCTCAACCATCAGCGGTCCGTAATTCCACAATCCATCACACAGTCATCATTACAGTACTTCGCCATCTCACTCAACTAATCCATCCTCAATACTCTAGAAACCTAAGTCTCCGTCTTTTAGAATCATATAGAAATTCACTAAATTAAATCACTAACTCATCCTCAGGAGTATTAGGGCCTAAGTACTAGATAGTACTCCTAAACAGTACTTAAAGAATGTTTGAAAAGCTAGAAAACCTTAAAAACGAGAAAAAAAATGATTTTTCAGCAAAACAGGGCCTCCGCGTATGCACGCATAGTATCGCGTACGCACGGTTGTTGAAATTTCCCATGCCGCGTACGCACGCGTGTGCCGTGTACGCAAGGAGGTAAGGCAGAAACGATCGCCCGCGTACCAGGTCATGGGGTCACATATGCGTACGTGAGTTTTGGCCCATCCTGCTGATGCATGTGCATCATTGGTAGTTTTAACTTGTTATTTTAGTAGCTTTTAGTTTGTTTTCATGAAAATTTAATTAATAAACAAGTGGATTCATGAATATCCCTGCATGCATTGGTTCATCAAGCATTAGTGAAATCGTGATCATTTCATAAAAATACAAGAGTTATATAATGCAAGAAGTGGTGTTTAAGAAATAGTTTGATTAAGTGAACTTCATTGCATTTAGATAGGATAGAAAATCTTGTATGAAATCATGAACTATCAAGCTTTGATGCATTTCCTTGGTTAATGATAATAGTAGAAGCAGAGAGTGAGAAACAGAGCCATGGAGAAGCAAAGGTAGCGCTCAAAGTAGCGTCCAGAAACCAAGCGCCAGTAATGAAGTAAGGACACCACTCGAAGTGGCACTCAATTACTCAACGTTAGGAGAAAACCTGGAGCATATCCTCAGTGTTCAGAGTGGCCCTCACTTTGGCGCTCATTTTGCAAGCGTCAAAGATCACCCCTGGAACAAGTCCTGGTGCTCATTTGGGCGCTTGTTTGCACGCTTAGTAACTCAGCGCCTTCGATTATTCACTTGGAAAATTTTATGGTCACGCGTACGCGTGGGTGACGCGTACGCTTGAGGGTGAAATGAGCGCCAGGATTGAACGAGCACTGAGTTGGGTGCTTGTTTACTGAGCGCCTGCGAAGAAGGCCACGCATACGCGTGAGGATGTGAATTTGTGCCCCTGGAGATGAGACCTGGTGCTCAGCTTGGCGTTCAGGTTAGCGCTTGTTTACTGAGCGCCTGCAAAGAAGGCAACGCGTACGCGTGGGTGACGCGTACGCGTGAGGGTAAAATGAGCGCCAGGATTGAACGAGCGCTGAGTTGGGAGCTTGTTTATTGAGCGTCCTCGATAAGGGTCTCGCGTACGTGTGGACGACGCGTACACATGACAAGGAAAAATTGCCAGCGCTTGTTTGCACGCTCACTTAATCCAGTGCCAGCATCCTAGGAGGACCCAGCGCTAGATTGACTGACTGCGGATGGAACCACTAAATTTTCCACGACTGTCTCCCCTCCCCCATCGCCATCCTTGTCCTCGTCACCGGCTTCGTACATAGCTTCGAACTCCTCTTCGCTACCATTGTTCATTCCTTCGTACTCTTCATCTTTGTCATCTTGCACTCTTAGTCATATTGAATTTCATTGGCATCTATATGTTCAAATTCAACATACAACTCAATCATTGGATGTTGCACTTGAATTTGCTGGTGGATATGAAACATTCGTTGAATACTTGTTTCGTCAACGATCGACATAATCTCAAACTGTATTAGGCTGCCAAATACGATAACCAAACTCCTGTAAAAAATATTACTAACCTTCTTTAAAATATCACTCTCTATGCTTTGACAGAGACTGTATTGTAGTTCTACGAATGTCATAGTGTATGGAATCATAAACGAAAATAGATTCTCATACACAAAGCTCACCCCATCATATGTATTTCATATAATCTCACAGTTGTGGTAAACCATTATATTTGCAGTGCCCTCCACAACACCAACAAAGCACTAAAAACATAAATCTCGCAATGAAGTAAAATGGTAATGAGTTTCGATTTTATAGGCAGAGGACCCACCTCACATGTTACGTATTGAAATCACAACAAATCGGCAATTGATACGTGTACAACACGCATGTAGTGTGTTTTCCCGATGTCTGCCACGTGTGTCCAATACGCATGTAGTGTGTTGCCCGATGTCTGCCACGTGTCCAACAAGTATGTATTGTGTTGCTCTTGATGTTGTCACGCGTCTAGCACGTTGCATGCGTGGTGAGTTAACACGTTTTTTGGGTGTTGGGCATGTCATATCTACAGCATTCACCACCTAGTATATACACCAAAGAAGTTCATTTTAAACGAAAATACACATATCTTTTTCATATTAAAAAAATGAGCCTATAAAAATAGTTTTTTTTTTTTTCTGCGGTATCCTTCAACTCGCAAGGTCAAAGACTAATCCTTGACACTTGCTGATACGTGCTTCGAAAATTCGTAATATGAAGATTTCAAGTTATTATTTAAAAGTTATCAGTTTATGTTTTCATGATATAAAAATAGTTTTTTTGTTTGTTTTTCGTGGTATTTTTCAATCTGACAGGTCAAAAATTAATTTCTAACATTTGCTTAAACTGACTAGTGAACTAACTATTAGACTAAAAAAATTTTATTTATAAAAAGGTTAATGAGAAATAATAATAATCAATATAAAAACTAATAAGATTTTAAAATTAATTATTTTCATAATCAATGGCCAAGATGATAGATATAAGTAATTTGTAGTTTTTTTTTTATCGAAATTCCTGAGTTGCACTGTGTTGCCAAACCCAGCCTCCTTCAAGTAAGAAAGCATAACGTCCGATAGTGTTAGAGTGTGGCTCACTCGCTTAGGGAGAAATAGGCGAGGACCTCTCATAAAAAAAAATAAAAAAGCTTAATAACAAATCTATTTGAAAAATAAACATTTAAATGTCGAAACAAAAAGATAAAAAAATATACTAAACAAATATTTCACATTTCATAATTTAGTTGAAAACAGAATAATTAATCTTTAAAAAGCAAACATCGAAAACAAATATTTCACATTTCATAATTTAGTTGAAAACAGAATAATTAATCTTTAAAAAGCAAACATCGAAAAAACATATCGAACAAATGCAATAAATATTAAAACATTTAATAACAGTTAAAAAATTATCTACCACAATCAAAATTAAATTTAAATATATAAAATTCAAATTTAAAGAAATATAAAATGTAATAAACATTTACTTAATAAAATAATTAATTAATACATTAAATTATACCTATTAATTAACACTTACTAACAATACATTCTACCACCTAATAGATACTACATTTATAAAAGTATCCTAACCATGACTATAACTATATACTTATTTGACTTAAACAGGAAAATAACAATACTAATTTGAAAGTGATTGCTTCAGCGATATGTCACGTTGCGTTCAGGTAGTTGATGTCATCATCTCGTGCATATATATGCACCATAATCTTTGACTGCCTCAATAATATAAATAGAAATGGCTATAGGTGAGAGAAAGTAGAAATGATTCAGAAGTGACTTCAAGTCACGAGATAAATGAGTTCAATATATAGATGCAGCTATTACTTATCTTATTTACAGTGTAAACGAAATAATACTGTGTATTTCTTATTTATACTGTAAATAAGATAAGCACGTTTCACACCATGTGTGCAAACGTAATACGTGCATGTAAAATTCTGTCTTATTTCACTTATAGTGTAAATAAAACATACACAGTATTATTTTATTTACATTATAAATAACATAAGTAACAGAATGCAAATCTATAATAACGTTACAAATTACTTATATATGTAAATGGATCTCCCAATTTATTGTTCCTTTATTTTCAATATGTTAAACTATTTATTTTCAACTATTTAGTGTTGGTTAAATATTTGTATAGATTCAAAACTTAATCCCATTTTTTTCATCACTAATTGTTGATCGAAAAATATTTTCGATGAGAGTGAATCGATTCGGAGTGAGTCAGAAATAGTTTCTCGAGAAGATGTACGCGTAAGCATGAGGTTGGAAGTGATTGGCGCTGATTTGGATTTCGATTGACTTATTAATTAAATAAGCCTAATCGAGTGAGAGATTCGATTTGAGCAATCGAGTAAGACATTCGATGAAGTGCGAGTACCAGTTTTCTAGAAGTGCATCAAAGCGTCTCCGATTAGACAAGTTTTTACAATAAAAATAAAATAAATTTGTAGAATATTAAATATAATTCGGAAATCAAAGTTTTCAAAAAGTAAAGACATGGTAAATGGAAAGACTTGAACCAAAATCAAAAGAAAACAGTAAAAATGCCTTAAATTAAGTCAAAGAACTTCGAAGTAAATGATAGAATTCTGAAAGATAAATTTAACAGAGAAAGTAAAGAATATGAATAACACTTGGTGAATAAAATTAGAAACAGAATTGAAATTAAAAGAAAGAAGAAGGTGGAAGGAACCCTATAGAAAAAAAAAACTCGATCGCAAACTCATGGATACGCTGGGATGTGAGAATGCTAGAGTGTTTTTTTGAGTAAAAGTTCCAACCCCCATTCCCTAACACTTCACAGTATTTATAGACTATCTTTTTTTTTTGGTGACTTTTTATAGACTATCTTACGTAACGGTTAATTTGATTACAATTAATTACAATTAAATGAAGAATTATAAATTTGAAACACAACCACTCTTGATAACTGTTTCCAATGCGTGATTGTAGATATTTCTAATATTTTTCTCGTGTGATAAAAGCCACAAATTTTCCCGCTTTCATAACTATTTGATCAGTTTTTCGAAAACCTTCTTCAACCTTTCGAATCAAATCTTCTCTTCGATTCTAGCTTATTCGATTGACAACATAATTGAAATCCACATCAGCACCGATTGCCTCACTTCAAGCTCGCGCGCACGCGTCTTCTTGAAACACCATATTTTTTTATTTCGATCTGACCCACTCTTATCGAAAATACTTTTTTCGATCAACACACTAATATAAATCTAACGCATAACATTATTATGTGAAACTTTTCCATATATAATATAATTCTTAATCGATAATACTTTTGTTGACCGACCTAAATATTTTAAAGTGATTTTAATTACTTATCATTTATGCCTAATGGATTTTGCTAATGATTAAGTTAAAATTTAAAAACTAGTTTGTCAATGAGGTTTATATGGATGTCTTGACTATTGAGAGTGTATTTTATTTACATTTATAAATGCACTCAACTTTTATTGTTTGTTAATTATGACAAGGATTTACCAATTTGGCTATTTTGTATTTTAAAGGCATATTTTAAGATTATA
>NC_029787.2:129569735-129586550 GCF_000816755.2 Arachis ipaensis | reverse complement strand
GGATTTGAGTATTAGTTAATAGTTACAAAGTTTCACATAATAAAGTAATCAAGTTTTGGGGCCTGTTTAGAGACGTTGGTTAAAAGTATGGCATGGTTGGCAGTTGGAGCGTTGGCCCACATGCGAACAAATTGGACGAAAACATTGGGAGAAGCTCGTGGTGGGGGCCCACCTCACAGCCCAGCTTCCACCTCATTGCTTGGCTGGGTCCACACCCAAATGTGTTCCACTGTTCTGTTCTGTTTTCTTCCTCCTCCTAACTGTTGCAGATGCTGATAGTACATTAGTAGTTGAATTGAAATGTTTTCCTTCTCTGCCTTCTCGTTATCCCCATCAATATTCACTTATACTCTTTGCTAAAAGCCTAGAGGTGTTTGTAGTTGCTTTGGATGAATTTTGATTTCAGTGTTCAATCAAACTAAACACTAGGTATAATTGCAATAGTTTATGATATGTTAGTCGAGTTAAATCTTAAAGTAATTTCTAAAATTGACTGTATGTATCAATAGTTTTTAAAATTTTAATTATATTAATTATGTTTTTTAGATCAATAAAAATATATTATGTTAATTAATAAATTATTTTTTTATCAAATGACACATCATTTGAAATTAATATAGTGTATTTTTGTTAATTTTAAAAATATAATTAGTAAAAATAAAAGTTTAGAAATTATTTTAATATATATGACTAATCTTAACAGTACTTTAAGATTTAACTCTATAGTAATAACTTTTTTACTAATAAAACTTAACATATGAAATATAGCATTTGTTTCACTTGATTTTTGGTAATCTCGACAGAGTGTCGAATCAAATTTGTATTAAGATCTCAATTCTAGGGGTGTTCAAATCCAAACCGATCCAAATTAAACCGCTCATCCAATCCAATTCAAACCGAAAACCGATTAAAACCGCACTAATTCGGATTTGATTGGATTCTATTTTTTGCAAACCGCTGGATTGGATCGGATTTCGGATCTACTTTTCATAACCGATCCAATCCAATCCAAACCGCACAATGTGCTATAATATTATTATTTTATTATTATATTTACAATTATATTTATAACATGTTCAATTTGTTATACATTTTTCTATTATTTATGTATTATTATCCGCAAATCCAAAAACCGATCCAAACTGCTTGTAATCGGATCGGATCGGATCGGATTTTCAAAAAAAGTTCATCCAATCCAAACCGCACCGCACATAAATTAAGCATTCGGATCAGATGAATTTTTTCCTTAAAACCGAACCAAACCGCACCGCGAACACCCCTACTCAATTCGAAAAGTATGTACGGTTTTAAATAAAAAAAGAGTGTGTTTGACCCAAAAATTAGTTAACGTAAGTATCGAAATTGTGTATCTCAAAATATTTATAATAAAATATAAAATAAGAAGACAAATAAAGCCAAATAAAAACTTGGAAATAAAATGCTGGAAAGAAAAAAGAAATAAAAAATGATAAAGAAAATAAATGAAATAAATAAGAGCTGGAATTGAAATAACAAACAAATTGAAGTTTAAAATAATAGAAGGAAAAATAAAAGGAATTACCAACGACAAATAAAAGAAAAAGTATAAAATAACAAAAATAAAATGAACAAAATTTTTTTTGATTCTATACACTTATATAAACTTGCACTCCATAAATCTCTTTAATGTCAGTATAATTTTAAATTTTGTAGAGTTTGATGTGATGTAATAATAATGTCCAAATTGAAATTTCTTTTTTATTTTTGGCTTTCTTTTATTTATAGATCACAAGGGTAGATTTGAAGGGTATTCTTCTTTTTTCACAATCTAATTTTCTCTGTTTCTCAGGTCACTATATTATTTTGATCATAAAGAATTTTGACTTATAAATTTGACATTTCACATCTTTTTTAACCTTAATCTTCAAATTATTTTGATCATAAAGAATTTTGACTTTTAAATTTGACATTTCATATCTTTTTTAACCTTAATCTTCAAATTCAACGTTCGTACAATTTATTTTATTTTAATTTTTAGAAATTACCGACTCAACTTCTTTTAAAATAAGTTAAACTCTTGTATTAATACTTATAGTATAATTTATGTTACGATACTTCCACCTACATTTTTATGAAACAATTCACATATTACAATATTTCGATTTACACGTTATCAAACTATCATGATCGAATTATTTAAACTCTTCCAATTTTGTGTTAATAGTATCAAGTTAGATTTTGGTTGTATTGACTTTAAAACACAATTTAATTTTTCTGTCATGTAATTTAAAATTTGATCAAAATCATACTGGTGTCAAAAATAAGATTCAATCAATTTTATTTCAAAAAGTTATATTTTTAACCGATTTTAATTTAAATTGAATAATATTATATTTTAACTATCTTCATTGAATTCTAACTCTCGTATATGGATAGATTAATTGGGAAAAGGAAAAAAAAAAAAAATCCTTGCCTCGGCACTTTCCTCATCGTTGCAACTACCGTGCCACTTTTGGATTGGTCGATTCTTATTCTACACGCGGGTGCATTCAAAACCGACCTTTGCTCCATACAAAACGACGACGTCACCAACTTTTCTACCCCTAACCTAACACAGTGTTTGGTTCGAACGAATATAAGAGGAAGGAAAATTCAGGAAAAGAAAATGAGTGAGGAAGGAAAATTCAGGAAAAGAAAATGAGTGAAAAATCAAGTTTTTCTTTGTTTGGTTTATCAAGGAAAATGCAGAGGAAAAGAAAAAAAGGGAATGGGTCCATAAAATACTTTTCTCTTCGACTAAAAGATAAAAACCAACAAAAAAAAAAAGAAATAATGATATAATTACAAATTTATTCTCTCTTTATTTTATTTTTTTAAATTTAAAAATCATCTCTTCTGCTCTTTTATTTATATATAATATAAATAAAGATATTACTGTAATTTTATTCTAATATAATTTTTTTTATTTTTTTTTATCTAAATAAAAAATAATTTTCTTTCTATTTATTTTCTCTTCATTCAAACAACAAAAAAATCATCAATTTTTTTTTATTTTCTTTCCTCTTATTTTCTTTCCTTCCCTTCTTTCCTCTTATTTTTCATCTTTTATTCAAACAATGCCTAAGTCCCTTCACCTAAGTAATCTTCAATATGATGAAGATTATTAAAAATTAGAATAAGATGAATATTATAAAGCAACTCCGGGCACCCATGAGCTGGCTGCCACGTGTCTTGTTGGACCCCGAAAAACAACGAAATTGTCAAGAGAATAAATGCCCCTGGTTTACAATTTTTTTTAGTTATCTTAATTATCTAATATAATCTAATCTAATGTTTTTTCTTTATTTTTTTCATGATCATCTTATCTAAATTCTAACTGATAATTTGCTGCTACTAATAGCATTTGTCAACGTGTGTTGGCTATAAATTATAAATTTAATTTTATCTAATCTAATTATTATTTTCATTCATTATCATTAGACAAAATATTTTATCCTGTAAATATATCAAAATTAAACACTTAACTTTTATACCGTCGGGCAGTTAAAATTAAAATCATAAATTTATACATTAAAAGAAAAACAAATAAAGAAACAACAGCAATATACACAAAGAACCAGTTGTCGCGATCCCGTCAATACAACGCGTGAGGGAGGGACTAAGTAAGAGATATCGTAAGCGGAATGACAATTAAGCCCCTAGCATAGGAGACGCGATTCCAGGTTAAGCGAGTGCTTTTGCGTAATTGCGGGATGAATAGCATATGTTTATATAAATATTTGGGGTGGCAATAAGATAGGGAGAATATCAATAATTATAATTATAAAAATTGAAAAGCGGCATCGAGAACATAAACATCATAGGAAGGAGAGAGAGGAGGGGGTTGTGTAATGTAACGGAACTTTTGAGAGTGTGTGTGGAGAAGACAACTGCCACCCGTTCCAAGGAGACAGAAGAAGAGAAGAGAGTCACCTCGTTGTTTGTTCCTCTTTTATATTCTATCAATCGCGCCTGCAAGATTAGATAGTATAATTAACTTACCCTCTAATTTGTGTGTCTTCACGAGTTGAGTTTTCCTTTCGAGGCCCTCATACGGTAACTCGATCTGCTTTTTGTTCATCCGCAAACCCTAACACAAAATGTGGTGGATGATGAACGAGACCGGGGGCAACTACTGCTCTAAGAAGAGCGATGATTTGTGCAGCAAAGTTTGTGGCCAGGTATCTATCTATATATCTTCAATTATACTTTTCTTTTTAAAAGTTTTCTTTTTTCTGGTTCCATCAAAACTTATAAGTTGCTTTCTTTTATTTATTTATTTATTTATTATTTTGTTCTTGCTGTTCCGAATCGCGCTTTATGGTTTCCGCGATTCTTAAAATTAATGATAATGAAAACAAAAATAAAATCGGATGCAGATGGGTTAGTGATTTAATCTCTCGGCGGGTGGTTATGGAATTTTTCGCCTTAGATTTACTATTTTTTCTTTCTCTTTTTGTTCTTTTTTTCTACGACATATTTGTGATCTGAATTTGGGTCCAGGATTAAGGTGGTGTTTTTTTTAGGCTTTTAGTATATGCCTTTGCTAATTTGGGCAAATCTGGTGAATTTTTTGTTGGTTTGTATGCAAGGGCACCTTTTTTACCCCCATTTCCGTATTGTTCCTATCTTTGGGCTTGGTTTCTGAGAGGGTAGAGATCTCTATTGCTGCCATAGTTGGATTTGAACTGCTACTTGCATTTTCGGGATCTTTATTCTTGCATGTTCTAATCTCTTCATGATGATGATACTAGTTAACTTGTATCAGAATTGAAAGTTTTGGCCAAGGGAGAGGGTAATTAACAATTTTGATTCATGATATGGGTTGTTTGTGTTTGGAGGGTTGAATGAAGCTGCATTGTGTAGTTATTTACCAGTTTCTTTTTTTTCTTATATAATTCCTTTTAGCTTTGCTGGTTACATAGATATTTGTTTCTCAATTATGCAGGAATCAAGTCAAGTTTCTGGCATGTCAAGAATCCGCTGCATTTTGCGTGGCTTGGATGTAAAGACCTACATATTCATATTTGCTGTTATCCCAATGTGCATATTTGGAATATACCTGCATGGCCAGAAAATCTCGTACTTTCTGCGACCCCTCTGGGAAAAACCACCCAAGCCATTCCATGTCATCCCCCATTACTATAACCAGAATGTGTCCATGGAGAATCTATGCAAACTTCATGGATGGGGAGTCCGTGAGTTTCCAAGGCGTGTTTATGATGCTGTGTTGTTCAGTAACGAGATTGAAATACTTAACTTGCGGTGGAGAGAATTGTACCCTTACGTTAATGAGTTTGTGCTCCTTGAATCAAATTCTACATTCACTGGATTGCCTAAGCCTCTGGTTTTTAAGAGCCATCGTCACGAGTTCGAGTTTGCAGAGCCCCGGTTAACTTATGGAACTATTGGTGGCAGATTTAGGAAAGGAGAAAACCCATTTGTTGAGGAGGCATATCAGCGCGTAGCATTGGACCAGCTCCTCAGGATAGCTGGTATAACAGATGATGATTTGTTGATCATGTCTGATGTTGACGAGATACCAAGTGCCCACACTATTAATCTCCTGAGATGGTGTGATGAAATTCCTTCAATCATTCATCTCCAGCTGAAGAACTATCTATACTCATTTGAGTTTCGTTTGGATGATAAGAGCTGGAGGGCTTCGGTTCATAGGTATCAGACTGGGAAGACAAGGTATGCTCATTATCGCCAGTCGGATATCTTATTGGCAGATTCTGGGTGGCATTGTAGCTTTTGCTTCAGGCGCATCAGTGATTTTGTTTTCAAGATGAAAGCCTACAGCCATTATGATAGAGTCAGGTTCTCTCATTATTTAAATCCAGATAGAATCCAGAGTGTTATATGCTCTGGGGCTGATTTATTCGACATGCTGCCTGAGGAGTACACTTTCAAGGAAATCATTGGCAAAATGGGACCGATACCCCATTCCTATTCTGCAGTTCATCTTCCTGCTTATCTCTTGGAAAATGCAGATAAGTATAAGTTCTTGTTACCTGGAAACTGCATGAGAGAGAGATGATCCTGGAAACTCATCCATGAGACTGATTTTCTTGCTAAGCTTTTTGTAGCTTGTGCAGCAGCTTAAGGTGGTGACTCCTCTCAGGTGTGTGAACTGAGGTTCTGTTCTGGTGATTGTGTGTCACTTCTATAGGGCTGTATCATTGTCCAGTGAGATATTCTTTGAGAAATTCCTTGAGTTCAGACAAATTCTTTTGACTTTGAGGTGAGGAACTCTTGTACATAGCTTAGAGGTGCACCTCATTCAAGGGGGGGAGCAGTATCTATTCTTCTGAAGAGCGATTTGAAAGTGCTGTTTAGGAACATGCTTGCCATGATTGAACTCCGTGTTTATTTGGTATTTTAGTGTGGCTGTGATCCCCAGATATACCATAGAGTAGCTTAAAGTTTCCCCACCTTTTTCCCGGTTGGGAATTTTTGTTCTGCCAGACCAATTCATTTTCTTCTATTCTTTAGTTGGTTATCATGTTAAATATGTCGCTAATCTGATTGCTTGTCCTATATTTTACAACAACACTGACTCAGTTTTTCTGAATTATTTAGTATAATTCATCGTTGCTATCAAACTTGCATCAGCTTACTTGCTTTGATTCTTGTTTGGTGAAAAGTAACAAAAAAAGACGCGTTTAGAATAATTCAGTGTACTGCAAGAAACTAAATAGAGAGAAGTAGAAAACTCTAGATGATAGATATGCTTTAACTTGTACCTGTCGCAGTGCAGCAGAAGTTGGTATCTTATAACGAACCTCATGCCGGCTTCTTGAATCTCAGCCACAAGTACTGCAGTTCCCTTCTTTCCTTCCTCTCTTCTTTTCTCTCTTTCTTTTTTCTCCTTTGTTTTTTGTGAAATATATCAATTTAAAAGAATTTACACAAATAGTAATTTTTATTTTGTCATATTAACAAAAGTAATAATAAACTATTTTAAAATAATTGTGCTATGCGAACATAAAAAGATTAAAAAGATTATATAAAATATATATTAAAATATAAAATATACATTGAAAATAAATTAAATAATAAATATATTTATGTATAAATATATAATGATTGATTTAATAATTAATTTTTTGTGTGTATATAATATTTTTACTTAAAATATCATATGAATATATGAATTTTATTAGATGCTCGTATAAAATTAAATTATATTTTTAATATTCTATCCGTAATTAAATTAATAAATGACACTGAAAAGTTACCAATAGAATAAGCTATTTGAATTAGATTAAATCTTTTTTAAAAATTTGATCTAATTCATGCCTTTCAATTTTTTTCAAAGAGGAGCCAATATTATTTGAACTTGTTATTGACCAAATTTAAAAGGGTGATTCTATTTTTTTTTATTACGCTACGGTGTTGACACTAATTATAGTGCCTATAGCGTTTTAAAATATCAATTATTCTTCGTATATAAACTATTTTATTATACAAGTTCAAATACGCCATTTTTTTTAAATCACTCACGCGTATGTCTTACGCACCCACATTTCACGCACGTCTTAATTTAATAAATTTTAATCAACGCGTGTATGTTTTTGCTGCACGTTCTTTTTCTTCTTTTTTTTTTTCGTTATTGTTGTCACCAACACCACCACCACCACCTCCTCCTCCTCCTCATCTTTCTTTTTTTATTAGAATTTCTTCTCATCCTTCTTTTTCCTTCTTCTCCTCCTTATCTCGTTGTTGAAAATAATGAATAATTCAAGTTCAGATTATCAATTGAACCAAAACGAAATTGATTATTGTTTTGAATCCAATCAAGTAGTTGAGGTGTGGTTCGATTCTAATTAATTTTTTCATTAGTAGTTTATGATTCTGTAGGTGAATAATGTTTCATCGGTGATGGTTTGAATTGAATGTAATGTAAAAGTTATGTATTAAGGAAAATATTTTTCTGTATTTGCAGCAAATTTGGATATAACACGAAGATATTTGGGTGCATTCTTTAAGAATTTTTGGTGTATATGCTGATAAATTTTACATAATTCAAAACTCTTCTTCTTCCTTCTCATCTTCTATTGCTTCTTCTTCTTCTTTTTCATCATCATAATATTCTTTTTTTTTATTCGTCTTTTTTTTCTTGTTTTATCTTCTCAAATTTCTTCTTGTTTTACTCTTTTAACAAGAATAAAAACAAAAAAAATTAAACAAAGAAAAAGAAGAAACACATAATGGTACAAAATTATTTAGAATAGGATGAACTTACATTCGTTCAACTAAAAGAAAGAAAGAAATAAGGAAGGATAAAGTATATTTTTTGTCTCTGAAGTTTGACAAAAATTTAAAAAATATCCTAAGTTTTATTTTGTTTCAATTTTGTCCCAAAAGTTTTCGATTTGCATAAAATATATCCCTGAAGGCTAATTTTTCAAAAAATTTAAGACCAATTCAACAACAATTTTATAAGAATAACTCTCAACACAAGCAAATCAAGTATAATTTCCATGCATTGTTGTTAGATTGGTCTTAAAGTTTTTGAAAAATTAGCCTTCAGGGGTATATTTGATGTAAATCGAAAACTTTTGGGACAAAATTGAAACAAAATAAAATTTAGGGGTATTTTTAAAACTTTTGTCAAACTTTAGGGACAAAAAATATACTTTACCCAATAAAAAAAAGAAGAAAAAAAATGTAGCATTAGAGGAAACACTTTTCTGTATTTACAACAAATTTGGGTATAACACGAAGATATTTGGGTGTATTCTTTAAGAATTTTTGGTGTATGTGTGCTGATAAATTCTGTATAATTCAAAACTCTTCCTCTTCCTCCTCCTCATCTTCTGCTGCTTCTTCTTTTTCTTCATCTTATTTCATATTTTCATAATTCTTTTTAGGAGGAAAAAATCAAACAAAGAAGAAAAAAATACATAATGTTGCAAAATCAATAGAAAGAGAAGGAGGAAAAAAATGCAGCAACAACAACAGTGATTAAAAAAATGATAATGAAGATGAAACACGCAAAGAAAAATGAGAAAAAACGCAAAGAAAAATGAGAAGAAGGAGGAGGAGGAGGAGAAGGAGAAGGAAGAGGAGAAACGCGAAGCGCGCTATGAAAATCGTTGAGTAGGGTGCGTGTTAACACGCTCATATGGGTGAGCGTCCTTTTTGTTAGGTTTAGCTCAACTTGTATGATTTGTAAACTAAAATGACTTATATGTGTAGCACTTCTCTTAAAATATATTACTAAAATTAAAATAATATTTTTTATCATTAAATAATATTTTTTTAAAAATATTCTTAAAAAAATATTATTAAAATATAAAAAAATTTGATTTTATTTTTAGAAATATTTGCATAACCACAATAGCATTGGTATACTAAAATTCACTGTTTAAATATCGCTAAATCTAATGATATATTATTAAAATTTTTTTGTACGGTTATCATTTATCATCTTAAAGTTTCAGAAATGTAAACACATATATTTGATTGATATGATGACCGTTAATAAGTAAAGATTTAATTCGGTTTCTGTTATTTTTTACAAAAACCAAAGTAATTTTTGTCAAAAAAAAAATAGATATTTTGGTCTTTAATTTTTTTTATTTTAAGATAATACGTTTTATTTGTTAAAAAATCTGTTAAATAATAAAAAAAATAGTTTTATGAGAATTTTATTAAATTTTTTTGAAAAAATGAGGAGCCAATATTTTTATTGTACAATGCATACAATAGGAGTTTAATTGAAATTAATATTAAATTATGGGTACAATCGTTAATTATAAAAATTTGCTAATTTGAATTTTTAAAAAAAATTAGAATTAAGTTATTTGAAAACAAAAACCACGACCATCTCTCTCTAAACGGTGAGGACAGACCAATAACGCAGACTCTCTCACCGACGGTGGTAATTCATTTTCTCCTTGGCTCGTGTGTTATCACCGGAAGTCGTTCCGTCTGACGTCGAAGTCCGCACCGGTGAACGCCCAGCAGCGCATTCTGATCGTGTGGCTCGTTCTGGCGGCACCGCATCAAGTCCGCCTGCGACGACTCCGTCGCAGCCGGCATGTACCTTCCTCTGTCCATTGACGATACAAGATAAAGGAGTCACGAGTATCATTCCTTTGATACGTCCATCACCGCGTAGTAGTTCGTAGATGGCGTGCAATGTCGTGCAATCGCTGTGTCATGTTCCATCCTCCATTGCTGATCACAATTCATCAAAGTCGCATGAAAACGCTCCCGACCATTTTGCGCCGACGGTGAGCAGTCTAATAAGGTGAGAATGGTTCGTTGAATCAGTGATAATGGATGGTTATTTTCATAAGATTTGGATGTTCATTGTTAGTGCAAGTGGAGTGTTTTATTGTATGTTAATTACTTACTTAGATGGAACATGAATATTATTCAATTAACCATATTTGTGCTGGTTTTAAATTCATGGTGCGCATTTATGTATGGAGGATATGCATGTGTTAATCAGTCATGGAATATGGATTTTACTTGTGATGAAATAGTTCTCTTGTGGAGTATCCTATATGGATGTATCAATTTAAATATTCAAAGTTAAACCAGCATGTATAAGCAATGTAATTGGTACACTAGACAACCGACTAGTTAATAAGTAATCATCCATGATTTTGTGCATGATGCCCATAGACCCGCTTGAACCTTATTAGTGTAGTATATTGTTAAATAATATAAAATAGAACTAAATGTATTTTTATTATTAAGAGTTTTTCTGAAAGTGTAAATTAAATTGAATAGAATGCTTCCTGCATGTTTAGATTAGGAATATTTGTATGAGTATACATGATAGATGGTCTATGCATTAAAAAGGCAACTCTAGTGACCTTGGACTCTACAACTGAGAAATGAAGTAAGTGTGCATGGTGGTTGTATGTGTTACTTTTTGATATCTCTGGTATACAGTGTCATGTAACACAGAGAATAGTAGTAGTTAAAATGCTTATATAATAGATAAAATAAAATAATAATTCAATTACTATTAATAAGTGATATTGATGCATTTCTTTTCAGGTTAATATGGGTAGGATGATGTGGTTCATTTATATTTGTGTATCTTTTTCTGTAGAGTTTAGAGAAGATTTCTGTACATTTCATTTACTAATGGTTTATCTAATTAGTTTTCATGATTCGATTTGTGTGTTTATTTCGTGATTATAGGTCATGCCACTGTTGGATGTTACTGAGGTTGAAAGTGAAGAGATGGATCTTGGTTACGAAATTTGAATTCTAGTTTTATCCTGTATTCTGATGTTTGGGACAATAACCATCCTCCCGTGTATATTGAATTATCCGAGAAGTCAAAATACTCCATACTTCTAAAATTAAAGCAACTAGTTTAAATTGTTTTATGATCAAAGGATAAAAGAGAAGTTGTTTATAATTTACTAAATTGGGGTGAATAGGTGGCGTGACTTCATGAGCATGTGTACATGTACTGTACTTCCTGGAATCTTAAATAGGACTTAGATAATGTGTTTCATTGCTGAACAACAATAAAAAAAGGAAACAGGCCCGAGGAATTAAAAATTATATTTGTCTTGCCTTTTTGTGATGTTTAGTAAGGGTCTATTTACATGATATTTACTAAGGGTTTCTCCAATTAGGTTTTCTGCTAGGAAAAAAATAATGCTGTGATTTTTTCACGGTCCAATTGGATGTTCATTTATGTATGAATTTAGATGTTCACTTTTCTCATATAATTGGATGTTCACAATCACAGTACAAGAGATTGTTAGGTTTCAGATTCATCCCCAAGTTCACTGTTGCATCTGTTCAAAACGAATCACATTAACTTGGCACAAGGTCAAATTTCAAGAGGGCAATGCTTAACCAATTCAAGTCATTCATCCTTGGAAAACAAAAAATATATATCCTTGAATAAAGACATAATTAAACAAATGTTTGTAGTAGTGAACTGGATGTTCATTTCTATATGACTTTTGATGTTCACTTTTCACATATAATTGGATGTTCATAATCACAGTACAAGACATTGTTAGGTTGCAGATTTATCCCCAAGTTCACTGATGCATCTGTTCAAAAAGAATCTCATTAACTTGGCACAAGGTCAAATTTCATGAGGGCAATGCTTGACGAATTCAAGTCATTCATCCTTGGAAAACAAAAAATACATATCCTTGAATAAAGACATAATTAAAAATTGGTTGTTTCTAACTCAGATCAGAATCAAGGTTGCGCCTCATACAAGAGTGTGTTGACTTAACAAAATCAACCAAAAAAAAAAAAAGATCAAACATCAACCGATTCAATGAAGCCTTCAACCTAATAACATCAAACTGTCATTCACGTTCATCAAAACCAATCCTCCAATTGTCCCTATAGTAAGCACATTTAATTAGGAGGAAAACTATATTCAAACAACAGCGACACGAATAGATATTAAACTAGCTACCAATTTCAGTTAAAATCGGTTCTTAGTAACTCGGATCAGAACCCAATTTTCCCATCATACATGCATTTGTTTACCAAACAAAAAAGAAAACATATGGAAATAAAAAAAAACCAACAGACATCAACCGATTCAATCCTCCATTTGCCCATACAGTACGCATCTTTAATTAAAAGAAAAACTATCGTTGAGTTAAGAAATTAACTAAATTAATTAGTGATGACAAACATTCTTTTTGAGCAAAATAAATAATTAGTGTTGATTAATTATAATTTACTTATTAACTAATTGTTTATTGTTGCAGGCCAAATGTTAATAGCCCAAATGGAATAAAAGGCATTCAGCAAAGAATATTGGGCTGAAAGCAAAATAAAGAGCCCAAGCAAAAGCAAAGAAAGAAACCAAAGAAATTAAATCGGGCCAAGCATACCAATACCCGATCCAAGCCCGATCTGATTTCAGAAATGCAAATCCCTCTCTTTTGCTTAACCAAAAGCAATGTCCTTTTCCTCTCTAATCAAGTCACATCAAGACTTCAGTAAAGTAAGAAAGAGAAAGAGAAGAAAAGCTTCCTCCATAAGCCAGTAACCAAAGAAGCAAGAAAGAGAAAATTGAAGCTTGAGGCACAGAAGCAAAGAACAGAAAATCCAAACCAAATCAAGCTTAAGAAAGGTAATCCATCTCATCTTGCATGAATCAGATCTTCATCCCTTCTTCCCAACTCTCTGCTATATCCGAAAATGGCATTCAAGGGAAAGTGGTTCTCTGCCCTATTCTGCTCCACATATACGGTCACAAGTGATACTTGGAGACCAAGTTGGTTTTCAAGGGCTCAGATCAAGTTGACCTTGGAAGATTTCTATTGTTACTGCTTTGAGGCTTTCGGTCAAGTTGGAGAAGTCAGAAGCAAAGGTTCTACTTTGATGCTTGAGAAGAAAAAGTAAGCTTGCGGGTTGGTGAAGCTCAAGGCTCAATGTGTTGACCTTGGAAGAAGAACCAAGCAACATGCAAGGAGATAAAAGAAGCTTGCTGTTAATTCAGAAAGCAAGGAGAGAAAACCAGTGAATAGAAGTTTTGTTCTGAGAGAGCTCTTTGAAGAAGTTCAACTAACTGGACAGTGTAACCTAATCAAAGGTGCATTCCGCCAGTATGAAGAACTGAATCAGAGGCTTGCTAATCTGGTTTTTCGCATAGCACAGAGGCTGTTGATGAAGTCAATCTCCTTCATGTTTTACAGATTGTAATATACTTTTCTATGTTTATCTTTCTGTAATTTCTTGTGAGAAAAGGCATTGTGAGAAAGCTCAAGTAAAAGCCATGAGTGGAAAAAGGCTGAGTGATACACTTGAGAGAAAAGCCTAGAGTTATTTTCAGATTTCTTTAGGTGTGTTTATGTCTTGTATCTTGTACCTGTGAGGTATCCCTTTCTTAGTTGGGTTAGCACTAAGAGTGGATAGTTAGGTATTAGCATAGTCAATGTCAAGTTAGGTTAGAACTTGAGTGAGAAAGGATTGGGTCAATCCTGAGTTATTGGTGTATGTAATACTGTTAACTATAGTGAAATTCTTCCATAGTTGTGGAGGAGACTGGATGTAGGTTGCATAGCACAAGGCAACCGAACCAGGATATATGCTGGTGTTAGCTTTTCTCTTCTCTGCTGTGTTCTGTTTTCTGATATTCATGAGACAAAAATAAATTGTCTCATAATTTTCCGCTGCTAAGATAAAACAGAATCAGAATTGCAAATCTGTTTTAAAAAGGGTAACAACAGCAACTAAAAGGAAGGCATAAATTCAACCCCTCTTCTCTAAGCCTACCACAACCTTCAACTATAATTAAGAAAGCACTCATTCGACTGTGAAAACCAACCATCCGAATACTTACTCAAGTAATCCACCAATTAAACTGGCAAAAATATCTATCATGAAGACCAACCATCCAATAAGTGTATAACACCCATAAACAAAAAGGATTCCATCAGCATTAGTTTAATTGGTCCAATATACCGGGTCAATCAGTTACAAACAAAGCAATCATCAAGTTAAAATATTCTCATACGATGCAACAACATGGCAACCTCATAAATCAATGTTTACAGCCAGAAACAGTGACGCAAATAGATATTAAATTAGCCACCAATTTCAGTTAAAATCGGTATTTGGTATCTCATATCAGAAGCTAGTTTTCGTATCATACATGCATTTGTTTACTTAATAAAAACAAACCATGTAAGAAAAAAAAAAAAACAACAACCGATTCAATCATTCACTTGACCATATAGTAAGCATCTTTAAATAAAAGAAAAACTATAATCAAGCAAGGATCATGCGACTATGAAAACCAACAATCTGATTACCTACTGAAGTGTCCATCCAATTAAAGCAGCAAAAAGATCTATCATGAACACCAACCATCCAATACCCTACTAAAGTAACCATCCAATGATGATCAACAATAAGAAGCCAGTGGTCAGCTGGTTTATGTTACATTGCATCCAAAGGTCCACACGGGACAGGAAAAAAACTGCTATTTAAACTAGATTAACAAACTTATTTAACCCTTTTCGCGTAAAAGTTATATCAATTGGAACGATCTCAAACAACAACTAATTTCTCATGCTCCAATATACTAAAATTCTATCTATTGTATTTTCACCATGTAAAATTAAGCAAATAAGCAATATATACTCTCTACGGAACAATAAGCAAGTTGAATGATGTATCATGAAAGGAAGAAACTAACCCACTTAACGTGGATGCTCGATGTTGGTTCCGGTAAATAGTTCACGTCATGCGTCGAAACTGTTAAATCAATTGCAACAATCTCAAGCAACATCTAATTTCTCATACTCCAAAATAACAAAAATTCATTTATTGCATTTTCACCATGTAGAATAAAAAAACTAAACATCATAAACACTCTATAAAACAATAAGCAACTGCAATGAGGAACCATGAAAAGAAGAAACTAACGCACTCACTGTGGATGGTCGACGAGGTTCTGAAACACGTCAGCCAGCGAATCAAGGATCAGATCTGCAGCCGCAAACCGTGCGCCGGCGATGCTTCCAGCAACGGCGAACAAGCTCGGCGCTTGGGCGCAGCTACTCGGGTTGGAAGTGAGGACCGTCGGTGCGATCTTGACGCTGCCAGCGACAGAGTTTGCTCGCAAACAGGGGCTCTCCAAAGCAGATGTTCGCGGAGTTGCTGCAGGTTGCAATTTAGACAGCTACGCGGCGGGGTGGGGTTGGTGAACAGCGAGGAGGAGGTGTTTTGGTGGTAGGGTAACACGGTCAAAATGGGTCAATTGGGGATAATTTCATTTAGGGATTGTAATTATGTTAATTGAGGGTTTATTATTATTTTTAAATAAAATTGGACTAGATAAAAAGTCCATTGTACATATTGTATACAAATATCATTGTCTCCCTAGCGGGACTCAGTTTTTTTTAACAATGTAATTAACTAAGACCACTACTACCACTATTTTTTTTTATCTTTATTATTATTACTTCTACTTTTATTATTTTTATTGTGTAATCATATTTTATCATTATCGTTATCTCTTCTACTGTTATCATCACCAATATCATTAATATTAATATTCTCTTCTTTTATTTTTTATTCAATGTTATGTTTTTCTTTAAAAGATACTCGTACTGCAATTATTTTTTTTGGGGTATTATTTTCATTATGGTCTTTCTTTAATTAACCACCTGAAAGAATTTTTAAAAAACAAATTTATTAATAATTTGTGAAAGTTTAAAATTCCACAAAATACAAATAAAATATCTACAAAATTAATTTTTAATATTATTTAACGGATTTTTTAATAGAAAAATCATATTATCTCAAAATAAAAAAGTTGAGGGTCAAAATGTCTTTTTTTTAGACAAAGATAACTTTTATCCTTTATAAAAATAGACAAAGATCAAATTAAATATTTACTCACCGTTAATAAATAACAATTCTCTCTCTAACCAAACTAATATGATATCAACTTGGAAATATGAGGGCTAAACAAATACTTCTGCGTTAAAATAAGCGTCTAATTTAAAATGTTAATTTTTTATAATTTAGTAACTAGCTAAGGAATTAATATAATATTACATTTTTCTGCCACACCTATTATTAGAGAAAAAATTGGATAAAAAAATTTATTTTTAATTTTTTGTAACTAACACATTCCAATAATTCTTTCCTTAATACAAGTGAACATTTAAAAGTAGATATTTAAAAACAGAGAGAATATTATAACTACAACAAAAAAATAATAAAAAAAATAATATACACAAAAAATTAATTATCAAATCAGTTATTTATATAAAATATATATTAAAATATAAAATATATATTAAAAATAAATTAAATATT
>NC_029787.2:129547506-129569710 GCF_000816755.2 Arachis ipaensis | reverse complement strand
ATAGTTGATTTTTAGTGTGTACATAATAATTTTTAAAAAATTAGGTAATTAATAATATTTTAATCAATAGGTATAAGTAATTTTATTTTCACTCTTTCTTATTCATAAAAAGAAAAAGAGTAAAGTATCGTTTTTGTCTCTAACGTTTGAGGTAAGTTCTGTTTGTGTCCCTAACGTTTAAATCGTTTTATTTGTATCCTTAACGTTTATAAAAGTGATTCAATGTTATCCTACTATCAATTATACTAACAAATCAGATTATATTTTTCAATTATTTTCATTTGGATGTATTCATTCTCAATTAGGTCTCACTTGGATGTGTTCGATTTTAATATTATACCCACTATTTGTGTTTAAATTCAATTTTGTCCCTAGAAAAGTGAATTATGTAAATGTTGTAGGAATTAATTTCAACATTTGATGAGCTATTTTTCAGAGTAGATTATCGATTCTATCCCAGACATTTGTATTCTAATTTCAAGAAAAAAATTTTAAAACTCAAACTAAAGCGCTCATGATGTGTAATTGACAGCAGGATAACATTGAATCACTTTTACAAACGTTAGGGATACAAATAGGACGATTTAAACGTTAGGGACATAAATAGAATTTACCCAAAACATTGAGACACAAACGATACTTTACTCGAAGATAAAAGAAAAAGAGAGAAGACATATTTGATTAGTTAAATTTCTTATATTGACTTATATATTATCATATGACATGACTAATGAAACAATCCTTTGATAAATTCCACTTTAAGAAAGGAAGAAGATTGAAGAATTGCTACATTGGTAGCTAAGTTGTAAAAGTGTTCCACCTAATAATAATCTGGAGTTTTCGTCAAAACAAACGCTGTTAAGTGGTGAGTCCAGAAGTGCAGATCCCACCCACCACATGCCACATGCCTCTTAACCATCGCTATACTCCAATCTTCTTTTGCTTTATTTTTTTTACATTTTCTTTTTGTTCGTTTCTTATTTTGAAAAAGATTAAAACACCACTCTCCACTGTTAGGTTATCTGCAATTTAGAGTTTACTATACTGATGGGTGATGGTTGGTGAAAAATATTATTATGATTGAAGGAGGAGAAGAAGCTAAGTAAACTAGGATAGTGTTATGAGAAAAATATTACTATATCCAAGTATTACCATAAGCTAAGTGCCAAAAGCAGGTAAGAGAATACTACCTATATTCTTGACTAAAATTAATTCAAAATGTTCATAAAACAAGAGTTATTTATTTTTTATGCTTTAATTATTTTAAAATAATTAATTTCATACAATATCAATACTATGATTTAATTGTATAGTTTTGTTTTTAGATTTTTAAGATGCAATTGAAAAATTGGATAGTTTATTAATACGATAATACATAAATTATTGTTATATGTTGAAACTATATTGAGTAAATTAAATATTTTTTGGTAGAAATTAAATATTTGATCGGAAAATTGATTAAAAAAAGAACAATATATCATAAATGATGAACTTTAAGAGACTGTGAATTTAAATAGGAGGACAAAACATTTATGATTTTTTTCAATTGATAAGGAATGCGATGCGTTTGAATCTGTCCCTAAATTAAGAAGTGATATAATTTGGGACTATATTTAAACAAAATAGATAGACTTGAATTTAAGAATTTCAAATTCAACTTCTTAATCAATGAATATTTTGAATCTAATCTAATTATATAAAAGGATAAAGTACGTATGCGTTGATTCGTACGGTTGAGCTAAATTTTAATTTAGTTTTTAATATTTTTAAATATTTTATTTTTGTTTCAAACAATTTTAAATGAATTTAAATTTAATTTGGTAAAGTTTTTTAGAGAGGTGTTTACGCTTTTAAAAAATATAAGCATTTCGTTTTTGTATTTGGTAAATAAAAAACTCATGTTTATGTTTATAGTTTTTAAAAATTATGAGTACTTTTAAAAGTATCTAAGAAAGAGTTGTTTAAAGTTGGCTTATACTTATCAAAATTAAAAAGTCTAATATAACCTCGTACATTAATTAATATTCAAATTTAATTCTTATATTAATATCTATTATAGTATTTTTAAAATTTAAAAGTTATTTTACCAAATGTACTTGCCTTGTTATTGCTTATGTTTATTAAAAGTCATTTTTAATTTAATTTATCAAACACAGATGTTACAACTTTTAAAAAGTAAAAATTTTACCAAACTAAAACTTAATATTATCGTACCATTATATTTGACATGAATAGTTAACTGAGCAAGTGACATAAATGACCTAAATATTAATAACTTTATTAGTTAACTCATATTTTCTTCAATGTAACAGAGAAACGTAACAAAAACTGTTAAAGTAGTAAGTTCTGGAAGGTGAAAGAGCGACTTCACGAAACTCAGAGAAGGGAGAGTATGTTTCTTATTCACATCTCAATCACCATTCTACTTGAAAATGGGAATGCAAAAACTAATTATACAAAAGAGTACTGTTAATATATATAGTCACTAACTACTCTACTGCTAACTGATTTTTCTCTCTTGTACAAGGTAACTAAGTCACTAATGAGTTTTGTAACCAACACTATACACATAAGCCCACTACACTAACTAACTAGTAGATGTGTTAAGTCATGTAACACCCCCTCTCAAGCCAGAATCAGTTACATCCATCATTCTGAGCTTGTCATAACAGTCTTGAAACATCTTTGGAGTTAAGGCTTTAGTCAATATATCTGCAGTTTGATTAACAGTTGAAATAGGAAGCAATTTTCTCACTTGTTCTTACCATTTGTCTCGAACAACATGACAATCTATCTCTATATGCTTAGTCTGGATTGGCCGCAACATGCAAGGCCGATTGACTATCACAATATATTGCAATTGGCTTACTCAATTCATCTTCAAGTCTCCAAGTATATTAGTGATCCACTGCGCTTCTTTGGTGGCCATTGCAAGGGCTATATATTCTGTCTCACATGAAGAACTGGCCACTGTGTTTTGTTTCTTGCTTTTCTAGAATATAATAGATGTTCCTATGAAGAAGTAATACCCTGAAATTGATCTCCTTGTGTCTGAGCAAGCTCCCCAATCACTGTCTGAAAAATCAGTTGGTTCCAAGTCAGTTTGGGATGAGAACATTAGACCCAGGGCAGGTTTGGCCTTGAGGTATCTTAATACTCTGATGGCTGCTTCAAAGTGTTTGTCAGTAGCACAGTCCAAGAATTGGCTTAATTTTTCTACTGCATATTTGATACTAGGTCGAGTATTGGTCAAATAGAGTAATCTTCCTACTAATTTTCTGTATTCAAATGCTGAATTGAGTAAACTCCCTGAATCTTTTGCCAATTTTACTGTGTAATCCATTGGTGTAGTTGCTGCCTTTGCGTCCATTAATCCATACTCCTTCAATAGGTCGATGCAATATTTTCGTTGACATACTGCAATGCCCCTCTTGCTTCGAGCTATTTCAAGGCCTAGAAAAAAGTTTAAGTCACCCAAATCTTTGATCTTAAACAAATCATGCAAGTGCTTCTTGACGGACCCAATTTCATCTATGTTATTTTCAGCAAGGATTAAGTCATCTATATATATCAAAATGGCTGTGAATTGTGAACTATGATATTTTGTGAAGAGACTATAATCATTTCGAGATTGAGTGTAGCCAAAATCGATCAAAGTGGTTGATAATTTGGTGTTCCATTGTCTACTGGCCTGCTTTAAACCATACAAGGATCTGTCTAATCTACAAACTAAGTCTGGTGAAGGCAATGTTAAACCTGGAGGGGGGTCGCATGTATACTTCCTCAGCTAAATCTCCATGTAAAAAAGCAGTGTTGACATCTAATTGGTGTACAAACCAATTCTTTACGGCTGCTATTGACAAAATTATCCTCAATGTGCTCATTTTTACCACGGGACTGTAGGTTTCAAAGTAATTCACCCCTGCTGTTTGGGTGAAGCCTTGAGCTACAAGTCTTGCCTTGTATCTCTCCATAGATCCATCAGGATTCAATTTCAACCTGAACACCCATTTGCACCCTACTATCTTTTTAACATGAGAAAGCTTGGTAAGAGTCCAAGTCTGATTTTCCTTTAGAGCAATTAATTCTGCATTGATAGCTTCTTGTCAGTTCGGATCACAAACTGCCTTAGCATAACTTTTTGGTTCTTTGTATTTGGCCTGGTTGATTTTTTGTGTGATTGACTCAGCTGATAAAGGAAGGAGAGGAACTGGGGACTCAGACTCAAAGAAAATAATGGAAGACTTGTCAAAAAATTGATCTGCCTGATTTAGTAACATATTTGTGTAATTTTCAAAAAATTCTTGAGAAGAACACGATGAATTGTGTGAAATGTTAGAAAAATCATTTGCTGATGTATTCATGCTATTGCAGTGATAATCATTGAGGTATGTGGGACGTCTTCTTTCTCTTAAGGGTCTTCTAGGTTGTGATGCTATGTCAGGATATGGATGCATGTTTGAGTTAGTGTGGTGATGTGGTGATGCATGTAGATTGTTATTGGGATTGGTTTGAGTATTTGTGAGGTAGGATCTAAATGAGATTATAGATGCATGGTATCTAACCAACCTTGGAAAAATGAAGGTTCATCCTGATCTAGAAATGGATCCTCAAATAAAGATGCATGATGCAATTTTGGGACAGTTTGCATTTGTCTATTATTTTCATTATTGCTTGAAAATTCCTGTAATGCAAATGGAAAATTTTTTTTCATAGAATTGAACATTTCTAGAAATGAAAATGTTTCTACTCTTAACGTTGTAAAGAATGTGTCATTTAACTACATATTTGACCCCCAAGTATACACACTTGAGAGCTCTTTGATCTAGTTTTGTTCTATGTGCTATTAATGTTGATGCATATCCGAGATATCCAAACACCTTGAGGTATGATATATCAGGTAATTTTTGTTTCAAAATGTAGTAGGGTGACTGGTTTTGCAATAGAGTACTAGGAATTCTGTTTATTAGATGCACTGAATGTTCTACTGCAAAGTTCCAGAACCTTTTAGGCATGTTTGAGTGAAACATCAATGCTCTTGTAATTTCCAAAATGTGTTGATGTTTCCTCTCTACTATGCCATTTTATTGAGGAGTCTCAACACATGTAGTTTGATGTATTATACCCTTAGATTCATAGAAATTTGACAGCTTAAATTCATTTCCATTATCTGTTCTAACCTTTTTAATTACCATACCAAACTGAGTTTCAACCATTTTAACATAATTTTTGACCAAATCAGCAGCTTCTCCTTTTGATTTCATAAAATATAGCCATGTAAATCTACTTTTGTCGTCAACCACACTTAAAAAATACTTGAAACCAGAAATTGAAGCTGTATTTATAGGTCCCCAAATGTCCATATGGACAATGTCAAATTTATTTTCACCCTTTGAAACTCTAGTTGCATATGGTATTCTTTTTTGTTTTGCATAGTAACATGAGTCACAAGGATGATTACAAGCAGAAAAATTCAAGTTATTGTATTCTTTTTTCATTACAACAATCCTATCATGAGGTATGTGTCCTAATCTGAGGTGTCAGAGCTCAGAGTTGTCTAATTGTGCAGGCTGAATAGCCAGTGCAGATGCAGATAAAAGAACAGATGAAGATGCAGATTGTGCAGGTTGAATAGCCAGTACAGATGTAGATGGAAGAACAGATGAAGATGCAGCTTGAATAGGTGTGAGGTTTTCAAAAGCATACAAGCCTCTTCTCTGTTCAGCTACACCAATTGTCTTCATGGTAATCTTTTTCTGAGTTTCACAACCAAATTCATCAAATGTAAGTTTTAATTTTGAATCGACAGTCAATTTAGACACAGATATTAGATTAAATTTGAATGTTGGAATGAAAAACACATGAAACAATTTAAACTAGTCCGAGAATACTATGGTTCCTGCATGTTGGGTTATTGTACTGGTACCATCAGGCATATTAATAAGAACACATTTTATTTGATATAGACACTGAAAAAATGACTTTGAATAGGCAACATGATTTGTAGCACCTGAGTCAATGACCTAGGATTTTGGACTGAAAATGGACATTGACATTATGTAAGAGATACCTTGGTTTGACAGAAGTGTGGTGGCAACAATTTGATTTATGCTATGCTTTGGTTGTGCATCTTGCTGGTTCAAGAGAGCTAATAATGCTTCCTTTTTCTCTAAAATAAAGCCAAGCTCAGAATTGTCGAATGCTTCTTAAGATTGATTGTTGTTATCATCACTTTCTTCAGCAACCAAATTGTTGATAGAGGCACCACCATTCTTGAAATGAGGAGAGAATCCATGCTTTTTATAGCATGTGTCTACTAGATGGCCATTTTTGCCACAATAACTGCACTGTTTTGAACCTCTTTCAGTCTTGTGATAATTGCCATGGCCTCCCCAATCTCCTTTGCCTCTACCCCTTCCTCTAACAATTCCACCATCAGTTCTTGCATTGGTTATCAATGCTTTCCCTTCAACCATTTCATTCATGTTAAACTGCCTTTCTTGTTGAAGCAGATTAGAAAAAACTGCATCTACCTTAGGCAATGGTTTCATCAGCATGATTTGAGATCGTACAGTAGAATATTGATCATTCAATCCACGCAAGAGTCTTACAACACTTGATTCTTCCTTATAACCTCTCAATATATTCAATTCACAGGTGCAGTTTTCAGAACATCTTGAACAGATCGAGATCGGGGCGCAAGTTATCTAATTCTTCCCAAATCTCTTTCAATTTTGTTTAGTAAGCAGTAATTGTTAACTCTCCTTGACTTGTAGCAAATAGATCTTCCTCTAGTTCTGCAATTCTATATATGTCTCCGTGACAATACCTATGCTTTAATTCTTTCCTCAATTCCTTAGCAGAATTTATCAAACTACACTCTTAGCTATCTTAGGGCTTAAAGATTGATTAATCAAAGAAACTACATATGTGTTAGATCGTTCCCATGCTTCAAACAACGCAGTTCCTCTTTCAAGTTTTATAATTGATCCATCTACGAATCCTAGTTTATTCTTTAATGTAAGTGCTCTCCACATAGCTTTCTCCCAAATTTGGTAATTGTTTCCTACTAATGGAGTCAAAAGTAAAGAAGAACTTGAATTTTCTCCGGGATGCAGAAAATAGGAACTCACTGGATCCAATGCAAGATTTGATTGCGTTCTTGTTGCATTCGATTGCATAAGATTGATCTGGTTAACCAAACTTGCAAGAGCCTGGATGTCTATAGAAGAGAACGGTGGATTGTTATCTGACACCATTTCTTTAACTTCTTGTTCTGGATTCAATTTTTAAAGAAAATTTCAAGAACTGATGGATTTGTAGAATTTTCACCCGAGAACTCACTGATCGGATCACTATTTGTCTGGACTAGTTTTGTGCAGAACAAAGTAGTTCTCATCAGTCTCTATTGTGTGAGTTTAAGGGAGAAGGAAGAAGAAGAAGAAACGGAGAAGAAGATGAAATCGAAGAGGAAAGAAAGAAGGAGAAGAAGATGAAATTGAAGTTGCAAGAAGAAGGAATTGAAACTGCATGCAGGTCAATTGAATCAACAGGGAGACGAAATCGAAGTTGCATTCAAGTTTCTTTTGAATTTCTCAACCCTTCCATCTACGCTCACCGCACCATGTTAAAGTGGTGAGTTCTAGAAGGTGAAAGAGCGACTTCACAAAACTCAGAGAAGGGAGAGTGTGTTTCTTATGCATATCTCAATCACCATTCTACTTGAAAATGGGAATGCAAAAACTAACTATACAAAAGAGTACTGTTGATATATATAGTCACTAACTACTCTACTGCTAACTGGTTTTTCTCTCTTGTACAAGGTAACTAAGTCACTAATGAATTTTGTAACCAACACTATACACATAAGCCCACTACACTAACTAACTAGTAGAAGTGTTAAGTCATGTAACAAAAACCTTCTTATAACACTTCTTTTCTTTAATTTTCTTCTTGTACAAAATTTTAGATTCTAATAATCAATCATCAACACTCTAAGATAAAAGAAAAAAAATTTACATTGGTAATTGTTAATGGGTTAATTTTACTTAAATACTGAAATCGAACATTATTAACTCTTCAATATGTAAATTGTTTATGTCAAATTTAACAACAAAATAATATTAAACTCGTTTAAAATTTTTTTGGAATTGAAATATGATCTTTAAAAATTTTTAGGATTGAAATAGAACGTTTGAAACAGTGAAAACCAAGTTAAAATTCAATCTAAACGTTGAAGATTAAAATAATACTTTATTTTAAATATTCTATTATAATTGATGATTTAATAATATTATAATTAATTAGTTGTGGATAAAATAAAAATAAAAAATTAATGATAAAAAGAAAAATATGCATTAATAAATTAAATAAAATTTTGACAAGTATTATATTTATAGGATTAGAATGAAGAATAATTAAACTTTGTCGGTCTTTCCAATCATGTGGTAGTGGGAATAAATTGGTATGCATGTCTTGAAGAGAATCAGACAATAATTAAATTAAACTAAACCATGTAAACTTACTCTATATTATCACCGTCCGAGCCATTATAGTTTAGCTGTCAAATTTCTTGTATATCTTTTTTAAAATGGAGCATTTTGTTCATAATTTCAATGATTTCTTTCAAAAAAAAATTTCTTTGAGTAATTCTTCACTTGATTTTCAAAATACTCATAATAATAAAAAATCAAATAGCATATATTTATGCATATTTATAGTAAAAGAATTATTTATTAAAAAATCAAATTTATTATGTAAAAAATAAAACCTTATTAGTGTCCCCGCTATTAGTGCTCTCCTATAGCTAGTTATTAATGCTCTTCTAATAGGGTTTCTAACGTGTTCAGTTAGGGTTTTTAGAGCGCTTTATTAGGGTTTTGTTTTTCTTTCTTTCTTTTTGTAACATCTTACCACACAAAATCTTATACTTAAGTAATAAGACTGAGGTGGTGAGGTATTACCACTTCTAAAAGTAAAATTATATATATAGTATTAGTGAAAAAGAATTTTAACTAGAAACCTGTAAAAAAAAGTTAAGTAAAGCGTTAAACAGAAAATTGCATCACTCGCGTAAGAGACACATATAAGAGAAGAATTCCAAAACAAGGCTTCTGACTCGACTCGCGAAGCTAGAACCGAATAGAGCATATAACAATATCTACATATATACACGAGAATCCCAAGATGACTCAAAGCAGAAAAACGACGACCTGTTTCTCCGAGTCAATCTCTAAGAGGGACAAACATAATAATACAAGGTGGAGAATCTCCATACATATATAAATATAAACAAAAATACGTCCCTGAGCCCCAAGAGTTCTTCGCTTCATCTGAGTCTCCAGAATACAAAGTGATGCTTCTCAACCTGCATCTGAAAAATAACAATATTGTATGGAATGAGAACCGAGGGTTCTCAGTATGGTTAAGGTGCCCACATATATAATAAATAAGGTCCCAGGAAAGCCAGAGGCAATCCTAGAACACCGACACTCAGATTATAATACTTAAATGATTTAAGGATGAAAGCCATAATCAGGGTGGTCCATTAAGGTTCTTCATTCTAACTTAACTCTAACTAAAACCCTCAAATATTCCCCCTTCCTTTACCATCTTCCAAAACACCAGAAGATCCACACAGACAAACAAAGCAACCAAAACAAACACAAGTAGAATACAGATACATCAAACAGAACATATAGCAGTTAAGTATGAAATAACAAGTAGGCAATCCCAAGAAATCAAACCAAAGTAAACAGACAAATGCATATGATGCATGCCTTTTCTACTGGCCATGAGCTCACGTGTCGGTTACTTTGTAAGAGCCCGACACATCCAGTAGCTAACCCGGATATCGTCCTTTTGAAAACCAGTGGGCGGTACACCACCACGAACCCCACATAACATTCTCTTTCAAAAACACGTGGGCGGTACACCACCACGAACCCCACATACGTCTCAACCATTTCGGCCTCACACAGTCATCCACAATCTCATCATTAACATCTCAATTCAGTTACTCTAGACCATCCTTCACTTCCAAGTTGTCTCACCTTCCTAGCTCAAATCCTCTTAACTATCCTTACAACTCAGTTCTAGGGTCATAGGGTGCAAAATAGAGGTTTAGAGGTTCAAAAGCATGTTAAAATCACAAAAATCTCATTTGCTGAAAACCGGGGTCACACGTACGCGTGGGAGTACAACTTTCTATTCTCGCGTACGCAAGCATCTTGCTTGCGTACGCGAGATACCCAACTCAAAAAGGTTGGTCGCGTCGCGTGTAGGTGGTCGCGTACGCGAGTTATGCAGAACAGCAAAAATGTTGAATGTTGTAGAATGTTCAACATTGCACTCCAAACTTTCGATACGCATAACTTTTTCGTTTTAAATCATTTTTCCTCTATTCTTTAAACGACGTAAACTTCACGGACCCAATTTTCTTATGGAACAAATTTGAAACCATTTGGGGGTTTGGAAGTTGAGTTATGACTCGCCAAAATTCAGCCAAAAACCAAGTTTTCACCAAAGACTTCTAAACCTCTATTTCACCAATTTTCTTTACCAAAACCAAAATTCTACATTTCAAAAATGACTCTAAACTTACCCAACACAGCTCCATATTCAATCACAACTAATCTTGCCTCAATTTGAGCCACTTCACTCCACAAATCCTCAAATATACAACCACAATTGTCAATTTATCAACATCCATATGTTCACATTTATAATCCTCATTCATTAACATCAAAATCATCATTCATCAATCAATGTTACCCACACCAACTACATTCACATCAATAAATCATCAATCTAGCAATACCTCATCATTTTAACATATACAGACAACTAAAATCATTAAACATGCCCCAAGCACATATTCAACTTATCCTATAGTCATCTAACCTAAGTTTTCACGAAACATTATATATTAAATACGAGAAACCAAAATCATACCTTGACTGATTTCCTCGTATAACCCAAAGGCAACTCAATTAGGCAAGGTCCAAATCTCCACCGCTACAATTCAGCACCCAAAGCTCCCACTCAAGCTTCCACCCTTTTCAATTGTGTTCCAAATCTATTTATAAACTACCTAACACATAATACCACATCCATACACAAACTCGATTCTTAATTACAATCAATTAAGAGATTCACTAGGGATTGAGGATCCTTACCTTAACCGTGCCTCAAGCTAACAAAAACCCACTAATTTCTCAAGCTAATCAGATTCTATAACATCAAAATTTAAAGGTCTTAATACCTCACAACATGCAAATTTTTGAAATTAGAGGAGAATAAATTGTAAACAAAAATGAAACGTGGCTTTCTTACCAAATTTTTTACTGGGCTTTGTAGAGCTCGACGCTGCGGTTGCGTGACCGCAAACGGTGCAGCAATTGGAACTCCAGATCAAAAGTTATTGGAATTTGAAACTAGAACAAGAGTTTACACCCTTCTCCTCCCCCATGGCTGTGTTCTTTAGAGTTTGCATGAAGAAGAAAGAGGAATGAGCTGAAGCTCATTTATATCAAGAGATTGGGTTGGGCCTTGGGCCCAATACGGGCTTGGTTCGTCAGGTTCAACCTATTCGGTCCAATCTTGGGCTAAATTCTTTAAAATTAGTGTCAAAATTCTTGTTTTAATTAGTTCTACCTCACTAAATCATAAAACTTTATTTTCTAATTTATTTTATTAATAATTAATTTATTAGCTAATTATTCACTAATTACTCAGGATTTACACTTCTAATCAATCTCACCCAGCATATATCACTTTTTTCCTTTCTTTCACCCCATTCACCCTAATCTAAATCTATTATCTTATCTATATTCTAATTTCATACAAAGTCTTTGTGTTTTTACCATGAGCGCTCAAAATATGAAAAAAATTTGTCTTAAGGAGTACTCTAATGATGCTGTGATGGTGGAGGGTGCCATCCTTCAAATGGCACCCATGGAGCCATGAAGCTACTAGTTTGGAATTGTTGGAGTTTGGAGAGACCCCCTGACAATCCACAATTTAAAAGGGATTTGTAAATCCCACTCTCTCGATGTTGTTTTTCTCTGTGAAACCAAAAACCAACCTCGACAAGTGGAAGCAAAGCTTAAATCTTGCGGTTTCAAAGATTGGTTCATTGCGGATCCATCAGGAGTTGCCGGTGACCTTGCTTTGGCATGGAAGGAGAGATGCAATGTTCAGATTATTAGTTCTGACAACTTTTACATTGTGGCCTTGATGGTGAAAGTTGGCACTAATGTTTCTTGAAGTATTATTGGAGTTCATTTGACCTCTCATGATCAAAGTAGGCGGGTACAGTATGAGGCTCTTCAACCTATTATTTAAGCATTTCAAGGACGAGTGATAATCATGGGAGATTTTAATGCTATTTCTAACCAAAATGAAAAGGTGGGTGGGAGAGTGAAGTCAGCAGCTTCTATCGAAGCCTTTAATTCGTTTATTGACGACAACTGTCTAATGGATATTGGAATGGTAGGTAGACCATTTACATGGTCAAATTGGAGGTATGGTCCATATTTAATTCAGGAACGGCTTGACCGTATGCTGGTTGGTTCTGAGTGGCAGCAACTATTTTTCAATACTACTATTCTTCGGCTTTCTGAATTAGGTTCTGATCATACTCCTCTTCTCACTGATTTAAGCCCGAGAACAGAGAGAACTAAATGGTGATTCAAATTCCAAGGACGGTGGTGTTCTAATGATGAGGTAAGATATATTATGAATGAGATATGGAGGGAGAGAATAGAAGGAAGCTCTATGTTTATTTTATTTCAAAAATTGAAGAAGTATCGACATAATCTTATCTTATGGCAGCAGTCTAATAGAACGAACTCTAAAGAGAAAATTGATTCTCTTCAATCTCAATTAGAGGAGCTTCGGGCAACAAGGGTCCATGGAGGTAATATCATCTCAGATTTAGAAAGCAAACTAGAAAAGACTCTCCATAATGAAGAATTATATTGGAAGGAGAAGTCTAGGGTCAGATGGCTTTAGGCGGGAGATCAAAATACTAGTTACTTTTACCAGAAGTTTCGTAACCGTACTCGTCGGAATAAAATCTGGCACTTGATCGGAAACCGTGGCGAATTACTTTCTTCAAATGCTGATATAGCGGCAGTGGCGGAATCTTATTTTAGAGATATTTTTTCCTCCTCTTGTCACAATGATCCAAGCCCACTATTCCCTGACTTCGAGCCTAAGGTTACAACTTCCATAAACCAAAGGCTTAGACGTCCGGTTACTATAGAGGAAGTCAAACTGGCTACTTTCAGTGTTCACCCTCAGAGTGCCCCAGGAGATGATGGGATAACAGCTAAATTCTTTCAACATTACTGGAATATCGTTAGTGATGATGTGTTTTGGGTAGTTAACGGGTTCTTTACAGGAGGTCACATATTGAAAAGTTTCAACCACACACAAATTTGTCTGATCCCAAAAGTCCCAGATGCTAAAGATATGTCCCAAGTGAGACCAATTAACATTTCTTTTTTAGTTTATAAAATTATTTCTAAAGTCATAGTTCACAGACTTCAAGGAATGATGCATAAACTTATCATCCCTTCTCAGAGTGCTTTTATTAAAGGCCAACTGATCTCTGATAATATCTTAATTGCCCATGAATATATGCATTACCTGAAGAACAAAAAACAAGGTCTGGAACATGATATGACCCTCAAATTGGATATGAGTAAGGCCTACGACAGAGTAGAGTGGAACTTTTTGTCGTTTATGTTGGAGAAAATAGGATTTGATCCCCTTTGGATTATTTGGATTCATGAATTAGTGACGACAGTTTCTTATTCTGTGATTGTGGAAGGACAACCGTATGGTTTTTTCAAACCACAAAGAGGTCTCTGCCAAGGAGATCCTCTTTCTCCCTATCTTTTCTTATTTTGTGTAGAAGGTCTTTCTTTCTTGCTACACAAAGTAGAACAAAACAGTCTCACTGAGGGCATTCAGATTAACAGGCGTTGTCCTAAGGTCAATCATCTTCTATTTGCAGACGACTCTATTCTTTTTTGTAAGGCTAATTCAACTGTTTGTGAAAATATCCTTGATTTATTAACTACGAACGAGTGCTTCAGGGGGTCAGAAAGTTAATATTGGCAAGTCTGCAATTCTTTTCAGTCATAACACTCCTTTTGACTCTCGTACTTGTCTGGCTACCTCCTTAAACATTTCACACATAGGAGCTCAAGATAAATATCTTGGGCTTCCATCTGTTGTTAATAGATCAAAGAGATCCAGTTTTAACATGGTTAAGAAGAAGATATAGAAAAGAATTCAAGGTTGGAAGCGTAATCTATTGTCTTCTGGGGAAGATTAGTTTTATTAAAGGCAATTGGAGAGGCCATCCCGATTTACACTCTCTCCTGCTTCAGATTACGAGACAGTCTAATATTCGATATTCACTCCTTACTGACTTAGTTCTGGTGGAAATGAAAGGCAACTGGCCTGGATCAGTTGAGACACTATGACTCGCCCAAGAAAGGAAGGAGGTCTTGGTTTTAAAGACCTTAAGGCTCAAAATCTTGCTCTGTTAGACAAACAGTATTAGAGAATAGCAACACATTCTAATTCTCTATTGGCCAAAATTTACAGAGGTAAATATTTCAGAATCAAAAATATTCTAAATGCAGAACCTGAAACACTCCCTTCTTGAAGATGGAGAAGTGTTTTGCAAGGTATAAATGTGGTGGAGAAGGGACTTACCTGGAGAATAGGTAACAGTATAAACATTCATACGTTTGATGACCTATGACTGCCTCCCCCATATCCATTCACTGTGCCAATAAATATTCAACACTTGGCCATTGTTGCTCTCAGAGTACAAGACCTGATTATTGAAGAAAGAATTTGGAATCAGTCGTTAATTACAGAGGTCTTTTCAAGTAATATTTCAACTAGAATTCTATCTTTAAAAATTGAAGGTGGAGATGACACACTCCAATGTGCACTCAACAAACAAAAGAAGTATGATACAATATCAGGCTATAGAGTGGCGTACCTATTCTTACACCCTCCACTTGAACTCTGTCCAACCCATATGTAGCAAAAAGCCCCTGGATCAACCTTTGGAAGATGAAACTCCCTCACAAAATCAAATTGTTTATTTGGAAGTGCCTCAATGGTTGGCTTCCGGTTCTAGCCCAGATTCACTGGAGATTTCCTGCAACACTGGCACTATGTCTCCGTTGCCAAAAAGATGATGAAACATTCCCTCACTGTCTTATGCAATGTCCAGCTATAAGAGATGCTTGGTCCAATAGTTCTTTGAGTTTATGCCTCCCTACCCATCCAATTACTGAATTTTGGTCTTGTGGAACACCACGACGGAGCAGATTCGTTCAATGGGTGGTGACGATCGGAACCAACAACTGCTTGCTATTCTATGTTGGAAAGCTAGGAATCTCGTTGTCTTTGAAGGAACCAACACTGCCCCAATTTCTATTTTCGATACTTCTAGTAAATTCCTTCGAGAGATTCAACGCCTCCATGTAGCTTCTCATTGAGTTAGTTCACAAGTCCTATTCTCTGGAAAGAAATCTACTTTCATTTTTTGCAATTTTCTTTTCTATTTTTTACTATTAGATTTTTTTCTAAGTGTGGTTTATTTGAGAGATCTCCATCATTCATTGTTTTTGTCCTGACATAAATTCTCTAGAAAAAGAAAATAATAAGAAATCAGTTTGAATAACAGCTAGTCACAAAAAAAATAGAGTCACCAAAAAAAATTGAATAACAATTTTTTTTTGTTGACTTAGCTTAAAATTGAATGGAAGGAAAGCAAATCAGATAAATTTTTCTCGCTCCTTCTTTGGCGGAAACCATAAAAGGTTAGTGTGTAATAATAGTCCACAATGTGTATTAAAATTAAAATTAAAATTAATTGTGACTCAATCTAAATTTTTTTTAGAATACTTAAAGCTAAAGATAAATCTTTAGATTTAATTCTATCCTTACAGCAGAAATAGGAAACTTATCTTTTTGGGATCGACAAAATATTCTTGAAGAGAGGCGAATTATAAAGACATTAGTTGAAAAGTAAATTTTGGTAATATCCGAATTTTTAGTGAACCATGGTTCCTTCCTCTTTACTCCTTTATTGTTCCACCATCTGCGGTGCTACTATCAGATAGTTACTATCTATTATAAGGGAAAGACCTGTTTTGTCAAATAAACAGTGGAACCAAATATTAATCTCAAATCTTTTCTCTCTAGAAATTGCTCAACGAATCATCTCCATAACCTCAAAAGAAGGTGAAGACACAATTCAATGGATAATGAATAGAGAAAAAACATATGATGTTGTATCAGGATACAGAATTGTTTATCAATTTTACCATATCTCTATTGAATTTTGTCCGAACTTCATGCAACAGAGGCCAGTTTGGAGCCATTTATAAAAGCTGAAAATTTCACAAGATTTTGCTTTTTGCGTGAAAATCCTCCATGGTAAGCTTCCTGTTTTGCTTCTCATCCACCAACGATTCCTATTCACTCCGACAACTTGTTCAATCTGCAAGTCAGCTCCAGAATCACTCATGCACATTCTATTTTTCTGTGGAAACACTAATCTAATGTGAAAAAAAGAGTCATTTGGCTTACCTCATTTTTGATCATAAATATTCCTTGTTCTTCGATTGGTGGAGGAATTCAGTGTTACAAACTGGGCTTCAAAGAACAAACCCTCAAGAGCTCGACTGATTTTGATTATAGTTTGGAATATCTGAAAGGAGAGGTGCCGGCGAGTCTTCGACCATGTCCAGTAGCTTCCAAAAAAAGTGCTAGCAACATTGTTTAAATTGAATCAAGAGCTATCTATTTTGCCTTATGCATAGTGCCCTAAGAATTTTTTCCTACCTATTATTTTTTTATATGTCTTTCTTCTTACAATTTCATCTATTGGTGAATATTTGAACATCTTCTTTTTCTATTTTTTTTATCTTAACTTTTGGACATTATATTTATTTTTCTATTGAATAAAATATCACTATTATCTATGAAAAAAATTAATTACTAATATAAATATATATTAAAATATAAAATATATATTAAAAATGAGTTGAACAATATATATATTTATATACATATATATAGTAATTGATTTTAATATACACATAATATTTTTAAAAAATAAATTATCATCTTTATTCTTCTTTTTTTTCTTTTTTTTCTTATTTTTGATAAAATTTTATTTTTTTTATTGGTTTGATAAAATTTTATTGGTCCACCTTTGATACTCTTATTTGTCATTCTCCCCACCCTAGTATGTGATTTTCGGTTTCACTATATTTGTGCTACATTGCTAATGTCACAAATTCACAATTCAGAAGGGCAACAGTTTCAACCTTTTTTTTTTTCCAGAGGGGCTAGCTACAAACTATTCAATCTGCCATGATTATGCTTGAAATAATTTGATGATGGGACTGAATCATGGAATATAATGGAAGTGATGCACGCATGAGGAAGAGATGGAGTAATTTGTAGAATTACTCACCATATTATATTACAATTATATATAGCCCATCATCACCAATTTGTACAAGTGCAGTTACCGAATCCAATTCCATATGTATGCACTTTGCTTTCTTTGAATATATTAAAGTGTTACAAGTTAAACTGAAATTGAAAGGCTGCGCTTTGTTACGAATCTTTGAATTATGACAAAAAAGTATTGGATTCTCCATCTTTTGATCACTTTCAGATATTTCTTTCCTTTCCTTAATTCTCCTCTTTAATCTCTATATTAAAGGGAGATATACAAGAACTAGATTCAGTTTTATCTACCATGCATTATAGAATAATCTTGATTATCATTATTAATGTCTTTAATGATCAACAATCAGTCACGTGCATATATAAAACTATAAATAAGGCGTATCTGAAACACAATTAAGAACATTGCTTGATAACACAAGAATGGCATACCACCATAACCACAAACACCATAATAGGAACCATTATGGTTCATCGTGGAACGTTGAACCCTACAACGAAAACGTAGAGCAACCAGTGCACCATCATTACAAGGGTTTCAGCACCATCTATGAGCATCCCATAGAAGAAGCATACCCAACAAGAAGGGTTCGTGAGCCAAAGAAGAATGATGAGGACAACTTCATAGAGAGGTACCAACGTCCCAGGTTTGAAGATAGTAATTCCTTTGAGAGCGTTGACCAAGAAGCTGATGCCTTCATTCAATATGAGCACAAGAGAATGGAACTGGCCAAGCTCATATCAATGGGTGCTTTTAATTAATAATTGTGTATTATTGTAAGTAAGGGTTTCTTTATGTGCATATTGTCTTTTTTTTGTGTACCATCTTAAAAATGGATACAAGATTTTGGGATGTATATGAATAAGTTTTGTGAAAAAAACTCATCCCTCAATCTTTATGCTCCATTTTTAAGATGTATATCAAATTGGCTCATGCCCATGTTTTAGCTAGAATAAAGTATATAATGACCTTTTTTTTTCCACTTAAATAATAATGCATCATAAAAGCCCTCATTCTCTTGTATATATGGTTTGCTGTAATTTGCGCAGTTTCAAGTTTGTTATGAATAATATTGTTTAGAAATCATGAATTAGCCAATAAGTGATTATATAACTATATAAGTCCCTATGAAATTTGTGGACTTCCTTATATGTGTATTCTGTTCTTGGAGAAACCCTTAACGACATGAAAGAAGTAACTTAAAAATCTTATCTAATCAAATAGAAACTGTCAAATAGAAACTGTGCATTATATCATTATTCTTTTTATTTGAGAAACCTCTCATGTAGATTAGCCATATCAGAACTAACAGAGTCGCTCTTATTGACTCTGCTGTCCAAATATGTTGTTGTAGATTGTAATGAAATCTCAAGTTTCAACTACACAATGATGTATGTATGAAAGAATAACAATTAAATGTAAAAATTGTTGATACGATCCCCCTAATTATGAACGAGCAAATTTGTATAATTAATTCCCTTGGATTTGTAATATGACCTCTCTGCATTTGTCAACCGGCCCTGGAACATCCTCCATTCCATCCCACACCTTTCCTTCACCTGCCCAAACTCCATAAAAATATCATCATCATTAATTAAGCCTCTTGATCAGTTAAGTTAACCATTAATCATATATAAAACATACCGCTCGCCATGCAGTTTTCCCAGCTTGTGCTTCTCCCTATCAAGCACACAAGTTTACTGAGTGTAAATTAAAGTGAAGTAGATTCATTCATGGGATCAAATTATTACCTGATTCCCTAATGAGGGAACACCTTGGTGAACAATCCACTGAGCATCAACAACTCCAATCTTCTCATGTGCAGGCTAATATATCATATCATATACACACCCTTTTAGTATTATCATGTTCAAAAATGCATCTAAATATGTGTATAAATGTATGTGTTGTTAAACTCATTTTTAATGTGTATTGGAATAATATATATACTGAATTGGTAGCTTATTTTTTGTGTATACCTAGTATGGTTGTATAATGTTATGTCAAATGAAGTAATATTATTATTATTAGGTAATTCACTTACCTCAACACATTTTCTAAAAGCAAAATCAAGACCCCAGCCATGCACAAATTCATTCTGCAAAACCCAGTCTCACTATGTTACACTCATAACTAATTATTGGAAGCAAGATACCAAAACTAATCAATGGAAACCACTGAACCTGAATCATATGCCACACACAGCGCCATGCAGCTCGCGAAAACACTGGAGCCATGATCTCTACAAATCTGCATGCATACATGGACAGCATCACATAATAATGAAAGGAAGAGAAACAGGAACAGACAACAACACTTGAAAATTCAAAATGTTCCTCTTACGCTGCACAAGGAGGCAAAAGAGGATACTTGCACTTTCCTGGTTTCTCCTGAGCTTCTCTAATACAAGAAATTAAGGAAACAGAAAACAATTACTCAAAAGACATACTTGTTGGACAAGAAATTCCGTGAGGAGTTCCCCATTGTTCTTACTTGTGAACTTCATGACCTTCTCTTCTCTTTGTCATATTCCAACATGGCGCTCCTTTACTTTGTTCCAAACCAGGCTGTGAAATCTCCAACTTATGCTTCCTCACAAGTTTTATGTATCTGCATTTGGATTTTGGAATTAGAATGACAGCATATGAAACTTCCTTAATAGAACCAAAACTAAAACTTTCATAAGACTCACTCCTCTGCATTAAAATGTTCAACACCTAAGTCTTCATCCCACATGAAAATATACTCATATGGTGCCACAATATCTGGATGCAGAAATCGCTTCGCATACCACCTAGCAGGGTAAACAATAGGCCAATTTTACCTTGAAAAACAGCTTTAACAGCATAGGCTATACTTATAACAAAGGAGCTTTACTTTACCATTTGGTTTGTTTGTGAACACTGATATGAATGGCCCGTTTGGACCATTCAAACTCATCCCATTCAGTTGTTCGGCCATCATAATGGAATAGAACAATTGTGAAGTTCTCTGAAAGCTGTTGAATAAACATAGATATATAGTTCAAGGGCACATAGAAGACACAAGCCTGTGTAGTGTTAACTTGAAAAGAAAGAAGGGAAGACCTTTTTCACTGCTGCATCAATATTCATTCTCTGCTCATACCCAACAGTGAAGGTCATAAGGTATTTAGGCTTTGAGGTGAAATCCTAAAAGTGGCAACAAAATGGTTAAATTCTCTGGGTATAGCTGCCTTGAACAGTGAGCACAAGATACACACCTCACTGGGAAGACCCCATAATTTGCGCAGAAAGAAATCCGATTCTGCTTTGACAATCCCAGGAGCTAATCTTTCTGCACCTCTTGGATTTGTTGGAACCCAAATCTGATAAAAGTTCATTTTAACTCTCTTCAAATCACTGTAGAGAAAGCAACTTCTAAGTTCTAAGTTCTATGCATGAAGGATGCATACCTTGGATGGATCATTTAGGAACTTGTCTTGTGATGATATGGTTTCTGTAAATTTTTGCTGAATGCACGAGAGATTAATGGATGGAAGATTGAACTGCACAAATAGTCCAAGAATACAAAATGGTCAACATGAATTCACTCAAGCATAAAAAAGAACAACATGATGAAATTCAGCACCTTTGTTATTGACAGTGTTGGCAATGATACTCCAACAATTAAGCCTAGAGCAGTTCCAACGAAAAAGATCACAATAATCCTCATACTGTCGCTTGGTTTTCTCTTGGCACAACTGCAGCAAAACAATATGCACATGTCACTTGAAAGGGAGTTGCTGAAAAATCAGAATATATATCAAACTCCAAAGATTGGACCTGTGAGTGCGAGTAATGATCCCCATTATATAAAAGTTTTTCTGACTTTTTCATCCATATAAGAAAGAAAAGAAGACAGAAGTATAAGATATGGAAAGGGAGTATTACTATATCTTTGATTGAGTAGTATTCCACAACCAAAGTGGCATATTGAATAACGTTGTTGTTTGATGAATTCTATGTTCACTTTTAGTGCGGTCTAAGCAGCAGTATGATCATGTGCTTTGTGCTTCTTCCCCCAATATCCCTCCGCAAGTTATTATCTTTTAACAAAAAAATGATACGCAATGCTAATCACATGATATCTCTACCACGTGACACTTTCTCCTCATTACAATTCAAAACACAAAAATATTCCTGGTCAACTTTCTTTCAGGTAAATGAAAAACCCAACAAATTTGTTAAAATTAGTTAATAAGCCACTTGTGGCCTAAAAATGACCCCTTCTTTTTTGGTGCAGATACAATTCATCTTCTCTTTGTTGAAATCGTACAATGGAAGTAAGCTTTTTGCTGCAGCAGCAACCTTGTATTATACGTATCAAGTCAACGTGCCATTGGAAACCCAGTCTCCGTAATTTGGTCAAATCTAGTGTATCGTTGACCAAAAGTTTACTTATATAATTCTACAAACTCGGCCGCGTCATCGTCCAAGATCAATTTTTTTGTACCAATGAAGAATTATTACCCTAAAAGGATGGCATATATAAATTCCTCTAAAATTAAGCAGCTTTTTATTTTTAGGACTGAAACTAGAACTAAAAACTGAGTCTGAGTACTGTATTTGGTGATTAGAGATTAGAGATTAAAATTAAAATTTTAGTCTTTTCACTACTTTTAGAAATTAAGAACACAGAGATTGAAATTTTGAAAGACAGAGT